>NC_041380.1:165376842-165431888 GCF_002162155.2 Triticum dicoccoides | reverse complement strand
CGTGGGCCCCCAGTTGCTCCGCCGACGTACTTCTTCCTCCTATATATACCCACGTACCCCCAAACGATCAGATACGGAGCAAAAACCCTAATTCCACTGTCGTAACTTTCTATATCCACGAGATCCCATCTTGGGGCCTGTTTCGGAGCTCCGCCGGAGGGGGCATCAATCACGGAGGGCTTCTTCATCAACACCATAGCCCCTCCGATGAAGTGTGAGTAGTTTACCTCAGACCTACGGGTCCATAGTTAGTAGCTAGATGGCTTCTTCTCTCTTTTTGGATCTCAATACAATGTTCTCCCCCTCTCTTGCTATTTGATGTAATCTTCTTTTTGCGGTGTGTTTGTTGAGACCGATGAATTGTGGGTTTATGATCAAGTCTATCTATGAATAATATTTGAATCTTCTCTGAATTCTTTTATGTATGATTGGCTATCTTTGCAAGTCTCTTTGAATTATTAGTTTGGTTTGGCCTACTAGATTGATCTTTCTTGCAACGGGAGAAGTGCTTAGCTTTGGGTTCAATCTTGCGGTGTCCTTTCCCGGTGACAGTAAGGGCAGCAAGGCACGTATTGTATTATTGCCATCGAGGATAACAAGATGGGGTTTTCTTCATATTGCATGAGTCTATCCCTCTACATCATGTCATCTTGCTTAAGGCATTACTCTGTTTTTAACTTAATACTCTAGATGCATGCTGGATAGCGGTCGATGAGTGGAGTAATAGTAGTAGATGCAGGCAGGAGTCGGTCTACTTGTCTCGGACGTGATGCCTATATACATGATCATACCTAGATATTCTCATAACTATGCTCAATACTGTCAATTGCTCAACAGTAATTTGTTCACCCACCGTAGAATACTTATGCTCTCGAGAGAAGCCACTAGTGAAACCTATGGCCCCGGGGTCTATCTTTATCATATCGATCTCCTACTACTTAGTTATTTACTTTGCCATTTACTTTGCCTTTATTTTACTTTGCATCTTTATCATAAAAATACCAAAAATATTATCTTATCATATCTATCAGATCTCACTCTCGTAAGTGGCCCTATAGGGATTGACAACCCCTATTTGCGTTGGTTGCGAGGATTTATTTGTTTTGTGCAGGTGCGAGGGACTCGCGCGTAGCCTCCTACTAGATTGATACCTTGGCTCTCAAAAACTGAGGGAAATACTTACGCTACTTTGCTGCATCATCCCTTCCTCTTCGGGGAAAACCAACACAGTGCTAAAAGAGGTAGCAGCGACCTATGTCCATCTAGAGGTATCAGATGCTTTGTTGGTGGCGTTACGAGACGCCTCCATCGTTGACGAACACCGTGCCCTTATGGGTGCGGTGATTGAGAAGATTTAGTCAACTGAGAGTGGACTGAACGAAGCCTGTATCAGCCTTATAAGAGGCTTTGAGGTATGTTTTATAAGTTGCCGAAGAGTGTCATAGTATAGAAAGTAGCCCCTGATACACTGTTCGGTGAAAGAAAGAACCGGACAGGGGATCACATCGATGATCACAGGAAGACTCATTGAATGATATTGATTTCTCTTCTGTTTCAAGCAGATACCTATAGCGGCTGCTGCTTCTCGTACTGCGGAGATCTCTGGACTGAATCAAAGTCTGGAGCGGGCCATAGAAGAAATTGACCGATTGAAAATGCAGTTGAGGGATAAACAAGGTGTGCACAAGCGCTATGCGCATTTATTGTGAAATAAATGTTCAGTATGAAATAAGCCGCATAATTTGTGCTAGGGGTTATGACCGAAGTCGAGGCCCTCAAAAGGGCCATTGTCGAGGCCGAGGAAAAGGCGGCCACGGAGCGGACTCTTCGTGAGAAACATGAGGCCAGAGTTATTAGAGCTAAGCAGGAGCTGCAAGAGGCCGTAAGTAAATGTGAGACCTTGGAGCAGAGTTTAACGGAGAAAGAGTCCGAACTCACCAAGGCGCGTCAAGCCACGAGCTATGCCCGGGGGGAAACCCAAAGTGCCCTGCAGGGGATCCAAGAGGTGAGGAAGATCGCGACGGGTAAGGCTTTTCCCATGTAAAGCAAGTATTTGAAGGGAAAACTATGTTTCTGATTGTGAATCCGGACTTCTCAGGTGTATTTGCCGAGCTACCTCACAGCATATCAAATGCCGCTCAATTCTACTGAGCCGAAGGAAGGAACACCGCCGATAAGCTCTTTTGGTCGCAGTATTTGGCGCCGAATTATCCGGTGCCTTTTGCCGATCAACTGAAACAGCTGATCGAACTGCATAAGGCGGCGGAACTAGCCATGAAGGATATGGTTATCCGAGCCGATTCCAAGCAGCTACTTCGGGCTTGTGAGGCGGCTTGTAAGCGCCTGCCCTCGACTTGACATCATCAAGCGGTCGGTCTGTATAGAAGGAGCGTGAATGGCCTTCGCCCTTGCAAAGGTGCACTGGGGGAAGATGGATGCAGAAAAGCTAGTGACCGAGGGACCGCCAGAGGGGAAGGAGCACCGCAAGCCCGAATTATATTATAAGAGTGTCTTGAAAGGATCCTACCTTGCAGCGGAGCTATGCACCAAGGACATTATATTTCCATGAATGTCGATCATGTTGTCCTTTGTAATGTTTGAACAAGGTCGTTTATATGTCGCTTGTTATATAAAACTTTACCCTTATGTGCGGCCGTTTTTATGTTAAAACTGAGAGTTGGCCAGTCATGGGCTTCTGCCCCCATGTAAGAAGTACGGGGGTGTTCGGGATAAACCTGAGCACTCTTTATCCCAGTTTTGGGTCCTCCTAAGGAGGTGCTCAGCACAACGAACCAAGCAATTGGACTATAGGGCTTTATCACTCTCACTTAGCCATAGGAGCTTTAGTATGGTCAGCGCAGCCCCTTGTGTTCGGAAGACCGTACTAGGGGCTCTATAAGCACCTGATCGGAAAAAAAGCCGATCCATCGCACGCTGCATTGGTTATGGCATTATGCGGGAGAAATCCTTAAAAAAAATTGTGACCGCTCGAACAGCTGACCAGCACTCGCCGTATCATGACAGTCAGTTTTCGGATTTCTCTACTGAGGTGATCATCCGGAAGAACCGGGACACAATCACAGTAGTTCTCCCAGTCCTACCTTAGCCAATATAGCGGAACGTAAGGTACCAAAACAGGGAGCCGGGTAAACCCAACTATTGACCCAAGACATGATTCGGGCTGATGCATATAATGCTATAGGTTCGGGGTGCCAAACTTCCATGAAGGTGTTCAGACTTTTATTGCCGTGTTACGGGAAAAACGAAGCCCCTAGCATATTTAAGGCATATCGTTGTGTACAGATGCCACTTGATGAAATGATTTTGATAAGAAATAATCAGCAGGTAAACGTCATATAAATCCACATGTTGTATTTGAATAATATGTCTATGCGTATGGGTACAAGTAATGTGGTAAAAATGAGTTGTGATGGCAGAACCTGCTATGACCAGGGGGGAGAGGTTGAGTGCGGATCTGTATTATAGCCGGACGTTCACTTCGGGGAATGTCTAAGGATCCCCTGATGCGTTCAAGATGCCTCCGTGGAGTCCGTCCTGGTCGGTGCAAAGGTGAACCTACGAAGGAAATATAAGAAATGTTTGCGTGCCGGAGGGCGGTTGAACCACTGAGTTCGGCATGTCATGGCCTTCGCCGGAGTGTTTAGTTGAGCTCTGGACGAGCCATGGTATCCTTCCGCAAAGTAGTTCGGAGCCCCTTGACGGTGTCCGGGAGCCTAGACGTCGACTCGAGGTTCGGCTGCAAGGTGCTGCTCGTTGTTTCTGCTGCAAAGGCAGTGATGTATTTGTTGGTGCCGAAGGAAGGTTTGGCCTTGCCATGAACCGTGATGACACCGCGTGGACCGGGCATTTTGAGCTTATGGTAGGCATAATGTGGCACCGCGTTGAATCGAGCGAACGCAGTTCGCCCGAGCAGTGCTTGATAGTCACTGCGGAAAGGGGCGATTTCGAAGATTAACTCTTCGATACGGTAATTTTCTAGTGATCCGAAGATTACCTCGAGGGCAATGGAGCCTGTACAGCTAACCTCCATACCTGGTATGATGCCTCTAAAAGTGGCTTTAGTGGGCTTGAGCGCTGAATGATCGATGCCCATCTTGCGCACTGTGTCCTGGTAAAGCAGATTTAAACTTCTACCTCAGTCCATAAGGACTCGAGTGAGGCGAAACCCGTCTACTATTGGGTCGAGGATTAGTGCGGCTGGATTGCCCTGATTGGCGTTAACCGGATGATCCATGCGGTTGAAGGTGACAGGCCTTAGCTTATATTGTGGGACGGCTAGTTCCGTTGAGCCGCCATCCCTAAGGGTGCATATCTGGTCCAAGTTGGCAATTTGGGTGGTTTTTACCACATTACCGATTGAATATGGGGGGGATTTATTTTGTCCTCCTGTGTTCGGTGATCTGGGCTCTTCGTTGCTATTGTCACTTTGAGACCCCTCTACGTCTTTGGCGCCTGCCTTGCCGGCTTGTTTGAAGACCTAGCATTCTCTGTTGGTATGGGTGGCTGGCGTTTCTGGGGTGCCATGAATTTGGCATTGGCGGGCGAGTATGCGGTCTAGACTGGATGGACCCGGATTTGTATTTTTGGGTGTCCCTTTCCGCTGGCTGGACTTTGAGCCCCTGAACCCGGCATTAACTGCCGTATTTTTGGCGTTTTCACCATATTTGTGGTGCTTGTGTTTGTTGCGTCGTGGTTTGCCGTTGCTATCACTGGCTTCTGATATGCCAGGTTTGCTTGTTGTATTGGTACTACAAGCCAACCAGCTATCTTCGCCCACACAAAAGTGGGTCATAAGTGTCGTGAGGGCTGCCATGGATTTTGGCTTCTCTTGGCCAAGGCGCCGGGCGAGCCATTCGTCACGGATATTGTGCTTAAATGCCGCTAAGGCCTCTACATCCGGACAATCGAAAATTTGGTTCATCTTGGTTAGGAACCGGGTCTAGAATTTCCTGGCCGATTCCCCTGGCTGCTGAGTCATATGGCTTAAATCGTCAGCGTCCGGCGGTCGCACATAAGTGCCCTGGAAATTGTCCAGGAATGCCTCTGCCAGGTTCTCCCAACTTCCGGTGGAGTTTTCCGGCAAGCTATTGAACCAATGCCGAGCCGGCCCTTTGAGTTTTAGTGGGAGATACTTGATGGCATGTAGGTCATCCCCGCGGGACATGTGAATGTGGAGGAAGAAGTCTTCTATCCATATCGCGGGGTCTGTAGTACCATCGTATGATTCGATGTTTATGGGCTTAAACCCTTCTGGGAATTTGTGATCCATTACTTCATCAGTGAAGCATAAGGGGTGTGCGGCGCCTCTGCGCCGGGCTATATCGCGACGCGGTTCATATGAGTCTTGTCTGCCGTGTTCGGCTCGGCCGGGTTTGCTTATAGTGTATCCGGCGTGATGATCACCGCCGCGTATTGGTGCGCCCCCGTGATCCATAGATCAATCTTGCATGTTTTGCCTTGTTTTCCAATACGTCTCGCAGGTCCCGCGTGTTGCCCCGGGCCTTGATATTTTTGTTTGATTGGCGATGGGGTGCGGGCTTGACTTCTGGCTGAAATGCCTTTCTGTCTTGGCCACGAGGTGGTCCGTCAGCTGCATCATATGTTGGTGATGCGGGTTTCAATGCTTCCTCCTCGAGGTGAGGTAGCAACCTGCGCTTTGGGTAACTCTTGGAGGGGCGCTCGAGTTCGTATTCCTCGGCCGCAAGGACTTTGGTCCATCTGTATGCTAGCAAGTCTTGATCAGCTTGAAGCTATTGTTGCTTTTTCTTCAAGCTATGTGTTGTGTCCATAAGCCGGCGCTTGAAGCACTCCTGCTTGACGGGATCCTCAGGCACGATAAATTCTTCATCGCCGAGGCTCACCTCGTCTTCGGAGAGAGGCATGTAATTTTCCTCCTCCGATTCTCCATCTGTTGCCTGCTCTGGAGGGCTAGCTTGTTCACCCTCCCGCTCTACATCATGCTGGAGGGGATTGTTGTTGTCTTCGGCACTATCCGGAGTGTTATTGTCTCTTGTGCCAGTATCACTACTTTTGCTATGGCGGGACTTAGAGCAGCGCCACTGACGTTGGCGCTTGGGTTGCTTCTTGGAGGGGTCATCCTCCGCTGTCTCGTCGCCATTGCCTTCTTTGGGGGTGTCCACCATGTATATATCATATGACGAGGAGGCAGTCCAACGCCCTGTGGGCGGTGGTTCCGATTCGTCTCCTGCATCATCGTCCATACCGTCGATGTCTTCGGAGTCGAAGTCGAGCATGTCGGTTAAATCGTCGACAGTGGCTACTAAGTGGGTGGTGGGTGGGCAGCGAATTTCTTCGTCGTCTGCATCCCATTCTAGCCGGGCATAGTTCGGCCAAGGTTCTCCTGACAAGGAGAGAGACCTTAATGAATTTAGCACATCGCCGAAAGGCGAGTGCTGAAAGATATCCGCGGAGGTGAACTCCATGATTGGCGCCCAATCGGATTTGATAGGCACGGATGCAGACGGCTCGGAGTCCGTGGCCAGATATGAATCCAGTGGTTTGGCAACACGGCTCTCGTAAGGGGTGAAGTCAGTATCCGGCTCCATCGCCACTGAGAGTGCGGCCTCCATGGCGGGGTCTATCCCTCCGTCCTCGGATGGCGCAATTTGCTCCGGATTGAAGGCCGGAGTAGTTGCAGATACAATCTCCCGAACACTGTCCGATGGCAGAATTACGTCATGCTCGTCGTGATTTTGTGGCGCACCTGACATGGGCTCGAATCCGTCGAAGATCAAGTCTCCGCGGATGTCGATAGTGTAGTTTAAGTTTCCGAACCTGACCTGATGGCCAGGGGCGTAGCTCTCGATCTACTCCAGATGGCCAAGCAAATTGGCCTGCAGTGTGAAGCCGCCAAATGTGAAGGTCTGTCTGGGGAGGAAAACCTCACCCTGGACCGCATCGTTACCAATGATCGAAGGGGCAATCGAGCCTTACGGTGACGGCACAGTGGAACTCTCAATGAAAGCACCAATGTCGGTGTCAAAACCGGCGGATCTCGGGTAGGGGGTCCCGAACTGTGCGTCTAAGGAGGATGGTAACAGGAGGCGGGGGACACGATGTTACCCAGGTTCGGGCCCTCTTGATGGAGGTAATATCCTACGTCCTGCTTGATTGATATTGATGGTATGAGTATTACAAGAGTTGATCTACCACGAGATCGTAGAGGCTAAACCCTAGAAGCTAGCCTATGGTATGATTGTCTGTTGTCCGACGGACTAAACCCTCCAGTTTATATAGACACCGGAGGGGGCTAGGGTTACACAGAGTCGGTTACAAGGGAGTATATTTACATATACGTATTGCCAAGCTTGCCTTACACGCCAAGGAAAGTCCCATCCGGACACGGGATGAAGTCTTCAATCTTGTATCTTCATAGTCCAACAGTCCGGCCAAAGGATATAGCCCGGCTGTCCGGAAACCCCCTAATCTAGGACTCCCTCATTCCCCATCTCCATAAGTAGCAAGTACACCTAATGTTTTTGGTATTTCGTGTTTCATATCCATAACTATAGATGGAGAAGAACTTAGAACAACAAATAAAATCTATTTAGCGATAAAGCGAACAAGCACACACGAGAATATTCACCCCACACTATTGCTCCCCGGCAATGGCGCCAGAAAAAGGTCTTGATAACCCACAAGCATAGGGGATCAGTTGTACCCTCTTTCAATAAGTAATAGTGTCGAACCCAACGAGGAGCTAAAGGTAGAACAAATATTCCCTCAAGTTCTATCGACTACCGATACAACGCACACTTAACATTCGCTTTAGCTAGAACAAGTATGAAACTAGAAGTACATTGTAGGTGTTGTAGGATAGGTTTGCAAGATAATAAAGAGCACGTAAATAGAAAATAGGGGCTGTTTAGATAAATAAACAATTAAGTTAGTATAGCGAGTGTGGAAAAGTGGTGGTAGGAGTTTCGGAATTGTCCCTAAGCAATTGACTACGTTACTAGACCTATAGCAAGTTTTATGTGGGAGAGGCCACTGCTAACATTTCATCCCTTACTTGGAATTCTAATGATTGGAACTATTAGCAAGCATCTGCAACTACTAACGTTCATTAAGGTAAAACCCAACCATAGCATTAAGATATATTGGTCCCCCTTCAATCTCGTATGCATCAATTTCTATGCTAGGCTGAAGCTGCTATCACCCTTGCCCTCCAATACATAGTCCTATCAACATACAACTAACCCTATGGTGTGATCCACACGCGCGCTCATATGATGGGCACCAAAGAACAGCAACATAACCACAAGCAAATTAAACCAATCATAGCAATTCACCAATCACCGATAGGAGCACAAAAATCTACTCAAGCATCATAGGATGGCAACACATCATTGGATAATAATATGAAGCATAAAGCACCATGTTCAAGTAGAGGGTACAATGGGTTGTGGGTGAGTGGATCGCTGAATATAGATGGGGGAAGGTGATGGAGGTGTTGGTGAAGATGACGGAGTTGTTGGAGTAGATCGCCGTCACACGATGATTGTCGCGGCGGCGTTCCGGCGCCACCGGGAGAGAGGGGAGAGAGACACCCTCCTCCTCCTTCTTCCTTGACCTCCCCCTAGATGGGAGGAGGGTTTCCCCTCTGGTCCTTGGCCTCCATGGCGGCGGAGGGGCGAGAGCCCCTCCGAGATTGGATCCGTCTCTCTGTTTCTGCGTTATATTTTCTAGCCTTTCACCGTTTCTTAAATTCCTGGAGATCTGTAACTCTGATTGAGCTGAAATTTTAACATGATTTTTATCCAGATATTATCTTTCTTGCGGCTAAAGAAGGGCACCAACTGCCTTACGGGGTGGCCACAAGCCTCCCAGGCGCGCCCAGGGTAGGGGCGCGCCCCTAGGGCTTGTGGGCCCGTCGGGCATCGTCTTGCGTTGATTCCAATTCCCCAAAATCACATATATTCCAAAAAACATACTTAAGTTTTTATCACGTTTGGAATTCGTTTGGTATGGATACTCTGCGAAACAAAAAACATGCAACAAACAGGAACTGGCACTGGGCACTGGATCAATATGTTAGTCCCAAAAATAGTATAAAAAGTTGCCAAAAGTATATGAAAGTTGTAAAATATTGGCATGAAACAATCAAAAAAATTATAGATACGATGAAGACGTATCACCTGTGCACCTTCCTAATTGGCGGGGCACCTCCTCCTTTACGCGGCGAAGGAATGTTCGGGGTGGTTACACGGGGGAAGGGGACACTGGTTCCAGCTTGACGCACCGAAGCAGTGGCAACGCAGGCTCCACCTTAGCATGGTGGCCATGTGAGGGAAGCGCCGGACCGCAGTACCTAAGCGACCACTCAATCAGGATCTCCATTTGTGCCTAGTAATCCTCATCCATTGCTGCCACATCTGCTAGGAGGTGCGGCTGTTGTGGCTCTTGCTCCTCCTTGTTGCTAGAGGAAATGGCGATCTCCTCCTTCTCGAAGGAGTTGGTCCCCGTGAAGGTTGATGGCCCTGGAGAGAGACGTCGGCGGCGTCATGATCCGTCTCAAACGTATCTATAGTTTTTGATTATTTCATGCTATATGTATATCACTTTGGCATAGTTTTGACACCAATTTATATTTACTTTTACCGACTAAACTATTAATTTAGTGCCCATTGCCAGTTGTTGTTTTTGGACTTTGCACAAAAATAAAATTTATTAGATTAAAAAACCAAAAAAATACCAGCAAAAATTTTAAGTCCAGAAGGTTCCGGAGGTTACCGACATAGGCCAGAGGGCTGCATGTTGGAAATATGCCCTAGAGGCAATAATAAAGTGGTTATTTTTATATTTCCTTAATCATGATAAAGATTTATTATTCATGCTATAATTATATTGATCGGAAACTTAAATACATGTGTGAATACATAAGCAAATACCAAGTCCCTAGTAAGCCTCTACTAGACTAGCTCGTTGATCAAAAGATGGTTAAGTTTTCCTGGCCATAGACCTGAGTTGTCATTTGATAACAGGATCACATCATTAGGAGAATGATGTGATGGACAAGACCCATCCGTTAGCTTAGCATATGATCGTTCAGTTTATTGCTACTGCTTTCTTAATGTCAAATACATATTCCTTCAACCATGAGATCATGCAACTCCCGGATACCGGAGGAATACCCTGTGTGCTATCAAACATCACTTTGTAACTGGGTGATCATAAAGGTGCTCTACAGGTATCTCCGAAGGTGTTCGTTGAGTTGGCGTGAATCGAGATTGAGATTTGTCACTCCGTATGGCGGAGAGGTATCTCTGGGCCCTCTCGATAACACAACATCACAAGAAGCTTGCAAGCGAAGTGACTAAAGAGTTGGTTACAAGATGATGTATTACGGAACGAGTAAAGAGACTTGCCGGCAACGAGATTGAACTAGGTATGGAGATACCGACGATTGAATCTCGGGCAAGTAACATACCCACGGACAAAGGGAGTTGCGTATGTTGTCATAAAGGTTCGATCGATAAAGATCTTGGTAGAATATGGAGGAACCAATATGGGCATCCAGATCCCGCTATTGCTTATTGACTGGAGAAGCGTCTCGGTCATGTCATCATTCTCGAAGCCATAGGGTCCGCACGCTTAACGTTTGCTGATGATATAGTATTATATGAGTTATGTTTGGTGACTGAATATTGTTCGGAGTCCCGGATGAGATCACAGACATGACGAGGAGCTCCGGAATGGTCCGAAGGTAAAGATTGATATATAGGATGATAGTATTTGGTCTCCTGAAGGGTTTCAGAATGCACCGAAGTATTATCAGATTACCGGAAGGAGTTCCGGAAGGCCACAAGAGCTTATTGGGCCAAACGGTCCAACGAGGGAGGGCACACCAGCCCACATGGGGCTGGCGTGCCCCCACCTCATGGCCGTCGGCCCTAGGGAAGGAAAGAGGGGGCGCCTAAGGTATGCTCCCTAGTGGCAGCCGCCGCCGGCCCCCCTCCTGCCTTCTCCTCCACTCCATAGGAAGGAAAGGGGGGAGGCGCCAGGGCAAGCGCCTAGGGCAGTCACCGGCCCCTTGGGGCGCGCCCTAGGGCTGCCTCCCCTCCCCCTCCACCTATATATGTGTGAGGACGGGAGGGGACGTCACACATCACGATTCCCAAGCCATGTGTCGGCGCCCCCTCTCCCTCTAGTTCGTCCTCCACTTCTAAACCGTTGTGCTTAGCGAAGCCCTGCGGAAAAGTTTCATCACCACCGTCACCACGCCATCATGCTGCCGGAACTCATCTACTACTTCGTCTCTCTTGCTGGATCGAGAAGGCGAGGATGTCATCGAGCTGAACGTGTGCTGAACACGGAGTTGACATGCGTTCAGTGCTTGATCGGTACGGATGTGAAGTTGTACGACTACATCAACCGCGTTGATACACGCTTCCGCTTAGCGATCTACAAGGGTATGTAGATGTTCTCCCCCTCTCGTAGCTATGCATCTCTATGGATAGATCTTGCGTGTGCGTAAATTTTTTTCGTTTTTCATACAACGTTCCCCAACACTGCATGTGGCCCCATGGGCCCTAGGGGTGGGTGTGGGCATGCCGTGTGGCCCTAGGTCTTCGTTCGACCGCCTCTCGTTTCTCATGCCTTAACAATCTCATTATTTTACACGACTTTCGTGTTGTACGTTTCTGTTTCATGTGATGGTTTACAATTGGAGTGGTTTCTTTCTATTCTCATTGATCATCGTCAACCTTGCCATAAGGACTGACATGTCATGACCGCCGCTGCCACCGGCGTCTTTCCTCTCGGCCTCCTCGCCCCATGGCCTAGTACACTAACGCCGCCATCACGCGCACACTACAGTTTTCCTCCCAACCTCTACCCCGCCCTCCTCGTGGACTCCCCCTACGGCAACAACGCGCAACTGGTTCGACGCGCCACCGACAGGATGCTCGCCTGCGACTGCATGCTCATCACGTTGGACGCGGCGCCGCGGCCACCATGCACCGCAATCGCCGAGATGCTCTAGGATAACTATGTGTGTCATGTGTAATTGTTAACTCTTAATGATGTTCAGTGTATGCAACTAAACACCGTACAGTGCATCAACCCAGCTAAGTGGACCCACCAAACACCGCAAAAAAAATTGCTTCCCTAATCATCCTATATGCAGCCTACTAAACAACATGGAGAACATGATTTTTACCCTGCATAAACTCAGCCAGACCTAAATGGGTCACAGATGCAAGGAGGCAAAAAAACGGTGCATGTAACCAAACACGCTCCATATCAATCAACTGGATGTGAGCTATAAATCATGAATTGCTACCGATTGCTACCGAGTCTGACTCGAGAAAAAATTTAGCTTTTCCATGACATTGTTACAAAGGTACAGAAATGAACCTTACACTACAAGTGTGATGATTTCCAGTAGAACCTCTATGGGATGTTGTCTTTTATCCTTTTTTTTCCAACAGAAATCAGAACTACGTATGAATGTGGACACAATGAGTAGTCCATTTGAAGAAGAAAAATTGTAATGAATGATATAGTGTGTTAGCATGGCGGCTCTAGCTTAAATTAACTTCTTTTGTCCTTGTTATCCTTTGAAGCCTTTGGGTTATCATCAATAGATGATAAGGGGATTCTGTTGATCACAAATACTAACGCAGCACCAATCAAAGCACCCGAGACATGGGCAATGTTGTTTACTTGAAGTGCGGCGCCTGTTATGGTAGTTGCACGTGCAGCTTCCATGACCTGTAAGAGCAAAACAGGGGTTAATCAAGAGTGTCTGCTTGGTATACCAAAAAAAAGGCAGCCCAGTGCACCTAGCTCCCGCTTGCGCAGGGTCCTACCACTTTTCCGGGACTCAAACCCATGACCTCATGGTCACAAGGCAACAACCTTACTGCTGCGCCAAGACTCCCCTTTGGTATACAAATTAGCAAAATACTCCCTCCATATCAAAATATAAGATGTTTTTGTAGGCTAGTTTAGCCAACAAAAACGTCTTATATTTTGGTACAGAGGTAGTAGTAAATAAATACGTAAACATCAAACGCCTGTTTAGAATTCAGGAAGTCTTCAGGAATCAGTTCATCTGCATATGAACTTATAATCAATCATTCCTGTAGTCCCTACTGTCAAATATCCTAGCATTTCATTATCTAGAAATATATCCGAGTATTTTTAGTCATGATGGGCGGGAAAACATGGCAATCCTTTTTTTAAGAGAACATCAATCCTGGATGGTTTGTCCTGTAATATAGTGATTCGTGACATTGTGAATGTATGATGAATTTGAAGGATTGTAATTTTGTGATAGTTCATGACGCTATCTCTTTTTTCAGTAAAAATCCAAGGTCAATATGGAACTTCTTTCAGAGGTTTTCCCTTGAAGGGAAATGGAACTATGAATATTTAGGGAGTAATACAATGAATAGGCGGCAGTGAACAACCCCACCTGCAGATGTATTTATTTCATCGCTGTAACTAAGATATGTTCAACAAATAAACGTCGAGTCAGGCAACAACAAATAGAGGATTCCCCGCAAGATAGTGTAGTATTTACCTTGTCAACAACAAATTGACCAAGGATAAGGACCTCAAGAATCTTTCTCCAGTCCCAGGACATCTGTTGCAATAAAGGAGCAACACAAAGATTGGTAAAAGTTATATGAGATTAGTGCTCATCCAAAGAAATACTCTGGAACAGATCAAGATTAGGTATAATCACCTTTACCAGTACACTAATTGTGAAAAGGCCAAAAACAGCCCCAGATGCTCCAAGCGACACAGATGACGTTGGAAGAACTAACCATGAAATCAAGTTTGCTCCAGCACCAGTCAAAATATAAGACATCCACAGTGCGAAGTTACCTTCCTCCTCTTCTACAAGCTTTCCTGTATATTTAGATGATAACTAGGCATCCTTTAACAAAACTACAAGCATCAAGCAAAGCATTGCTTCATGTACCAAACTCACCAAAAATGTACACAAAGAACAGATTGCTTGAAAGGTGGTTCCTGTAATGGATTACAGATAACTGAATAAGTGGAAATTATACATTGCCCCGAAAGAATGTTAAACACTTACAGTTACTGATATATCAGTACAATAGTTTGTTAGTTACTATTTGTTTGCATTTACAGAGGGAACTAAAATGGAAAGAAACATATTTATAAATATATACAAAAATGCAATCCGCAACAAGTTAAACTGACCAGTTAGCATGGCAAAACGTTGATGTCACAAACTGATACCAAGACGGGAATGCATGGTACAGGTAGAGTGCCTTTATCTGCCGGATCTGAAATGCAAAGCAAAGGTAACAAAAATCAACAAATAAAAATGTGTCCTCAGTTTTCATCCAACTAGTAATATATCCTCACATAGTAATATAAATAGTAGACACGTGTTCATAATTTTTGGGATATAAATTCGGTAATTTGAAGATAAATTCAGTATTGAATAAAAAATTATGATCACAAGTTCACATCATTGTCTGTGCCATTGTTCATTTCTTCAGGGTGTTCTTGCAATTGAACAGCCATAGTACTTGAAAATTTATGGCCAATTAGATTGAAATACATAATTCAACAACTCGTACAGTGCATCTCGCATCACTCTGGTTTATGCAGATGTTCTACTAGCATATAACACCAGTACTCGAGGGCCTACATGGATTTCTGCACATTGAAATAGCCAAGAGATTGCAATGGTACCTGTAACAAGTGGTCTGCAACATAGAGTCCAAAATTAAGCAGCAAGATCCAGAATATGGCATTGGCACTACCACCCTGCTGCTTCTTGTCCTTGGCGAGCTCCAATTCGGACACCAAATCTGATCACATGTCCAAAGACAAAGGAAAAAAACACTCAGAGAACAATTCACACAGCTGCAATCTGCTTACGTCTTAGGAGCAAGGAAGAAGAGGAGGGCTCACCTGAGCGCCGCATTCCGCAGCGGAGCAGGTCGCGGCGGGCGGCGGCGACTCCCGCCACCAATCGGCGTGTGATGGAGATGGAGGGGACATGGCGCCGGGGCATGGAGGGGGCAGGGGAAGGGAGTGGCTTCGAGAACGTCCCCGAAGGCGCGGGTAGGAGAAGCAGCAGCTGCTGCGCCATGGCTCGTTTCTTCCTCAACTCTGTTTTCCCCCTTTTTCTTAGCCCTCTGTGTGGGTTTTTTCGAGATGAGGGACTTATTAGCAAGAAGAGGGTTCCGGTGCCAGCGAAGATTATTCAGCAAAGCTGTTCTGTTCCATCCGTGCGATGGAGGTCAGGAATGTATAGGAACATACCGCTTTTTTCTCGTGGAAACATTCTGTCCTTTTTTTTTTTTTGACAAACTTTTGTTCTATTCCTCAAACATCATGACAGTACAAGGCAGATCGACACCGCTGCCGGCAGGAGGCCGAGAAAGCCTAATACAGGAGTTGCTTGTGGGAGGAGTATGGAGATAAACGTTTTGTGACTACCCAACCGTAATTGATAAAAAAAAAGATTCACGCGCAGAAAAAATGATAAAAGGTTTGACACATACAGCTTTCTTTAGCTAACTACTCCTTCCCTTCAAAATTTTAAGATGCTTCGGATATTTTAATATGAACTACATACGAACTGAAATGAGTTAACAAATGTATTAAACATATTTATGTAGATTCAGAAAAAAGAAGTCAAAACATCTTATATTTGTGAACGGATGGAGCGGATGATATCCATTGTCGAAATATTATGCAATATATTTTAGTGAGAACAGAATATAAATATTTAAAGTAATAATAGGAGAACTAAAATTGAAAATAAACATGTCACGGCTAGTTGATGATAATGTATTAGCCTAGCAGCCAAACATTGCATGTCATCATGTTTAATTCCAATAAAACTTGAAATTGAGATAATCCAAAGCCACGAGTTAAAGGGCAGGAACCCCCAAACTTTGCTCAATGTACCCAAAATGCACTTCTCAAAACTCAAGGTTTAGGCATGAACTCGTATGTATATATGTGGGTCCACCCTAAGTTTTTGGATTTAAAAGGAATTACTTTTGGGCTTTGAATTTAATCCACATTGTATTTTAATTTAGTTTGTATTTCTAAAAAGCAATAATAAAACCACAAAAAAATTGAAAATTATTATGTGATCTTCGAATGGTCCATAGTTTGGCACATGAACATTCTCAAAATACTTGGTGTTGTTTGGAATCTCCAAAATATTTAAAAACAACACCCACTTATTTAAAACGGATAATAAAAGGAAACTTCAATGTAGCACTAGGCCACACTGTGTAGTCCAGCCTCCCAGCCCAGCCCACAAGGGACAGGACCATCTTCAATCTCGTGTGAGGCGACCACCAAGCGTGTGCGCCCGCTGCTTCGTGCCACCTCCTGCTTCCCCAGCACCGTAGAGGCATGTGATAAGATTGCCACATCGCCTGCACCTCTCCCCTTCTCTTCGATTCTTCACCCTTTCTCCATCGTGATATTCCGACGCTCTACCTGAGTTACCGTCGTTGTTAGTCGTTTACGTGGCCACTGGCCAGCCCTGGCCTCGAGACCTTTTCCATCGGATCACCGTGCTACTTGTAATCTGCGTTGGTATTTCCCCGAAGAGGAGGGGATGATGCAGCACAGCAGAGGTAAGTATTCCCCTCGGTTATGAAACCAAGGTTATCAATCCAATAGGAGAACCAAGCAACACTATGTAAACAACACATGCACACAAACAACAAATACTTGCTACCCAATGCGTAAAGGGGTTGTCAATCCCTCAACGGTATTGAGATAGATTAAACTGTATGAGAATTGATAAATAGATCTAACTAAAACACAAAATAAAATAAATAAAATAAAATTGTAGCAAGGTATTTTTTGTTTTAATATATGATAGGAAATAGACCCGGGGGCTATATTTTCACTAGAGGCTTCTCTCGAGAAAATAGCATAGGGTGGGTAAACAAATTGTTGTTGGGCAATTGATAGAAAAGCAAATAATTATGACGATATCCAAGGCAATGATCATGTATATAGGCATCACGTCCAAGATTAGTAGGCTAAAATGATTCTGCATCTACTACTATTACTCCACACATCGACCGCTATGCAGCATGCATCTAGTGTATTAAGTTCATGAAAAAATGGAGTGATGCAATAAGAACAGTGACATGATGTAGACAAGATAAACTCATGTATGAATAAACCCCATCTTGGTACCCTTAATAGCAACGATACATGCGTGTCATGTCTCTTTCTGTCACTGAGATTGAGCACCGCAAGATCGAACCCATCACAAAGCACATCTTCCCATGACAAGATAAATCAATCTAGTTGGCAAAACCAAACCAATAAATAAGAGAAGAAATACGAGGCTATAAAAATCGTGCATAAAAGAGTTTAGAGAAGACTCAAATAATATTTATGGATAGATCTGATCATAAACTCACAATTCATCGGATCCCAACAAACACACCGCAATAAAGAGTTACACCAAATAGATCTCCAAGAACATCAAGGAGAACATTGTATGGAAGATCAAAAAGAGAGAAGAATCCATCTAGCTACTAACTACGAACCTGTAGGTCTGTGGTAAACTACTCATGCATCATCGGAGGGGCAGCAAGGATGATGAAGAACCCCTTCTGTTGGGGAACGCAGTATTTCAAAAAATTTCCTACGATCACGCAAGATCCATCTAGGAGATGCATAGCAATGAGAAGGGGAGAGTATATCTATGTACCCTCGTAGACCGAAAGCGGAAGCAGTTGATGTAGTCGAATGTCTTCGCGATCCAACCGATCAAGTACCGAACGCATGACACCTCCGCGATCTGCACACGTTCAGCTCGGTGACGTCCCTCGTACTCTTGATCCAGTTGAGGCCGAGGGATTGTTTCGTCAGCACGATGGCGTGATGACGGTGATGATGAAGTTACCGACGCAAGGCTTCGCCTAAGCACTACAACGATATGACCGAGGTGGAATTCTATGGAGGGCGGCACCACACACGACTAAACAATCAACTTGTGTGTCTATGGGGTGCCCCCCTCCCCTATATATAAAGGAGGGGAGGAGGAGGGCCGGCCACAAGGGGCGTGCCCAAAGGGGGGATTCCTACTCCTAGTAGGAGTAGGTTTCCCCCTTTCCTAGTCTAATTAGGAGAAAAAGGAAGGAGAGGAGAGGGAGAAGGGAAGAGGGGGCGCCGCCCCCTCCCTAGTCCAATTCATACCAGCCCATGGGGGGTTATGTGGCCACCCCTTGAGGCCCTTCTCTCCTTTCCCGTATGGCCCATTAAGGCCCACTACTTCCCCGGCGAATTCCCGTAACTCCCCGGTACTCCGAAAAATAACCGAATCACTCGGAACCTTTCCGATGTCCGAATATAGCCTTCCAATATATAGATCTTTATTCTCGGCCATTTTGAGACTGCTCATCATGTCCGTGATCTCATCCGGGACTCTGAACAATGTTCGGTACACCAAATCACATAACTCATAATATAAATACTCATCGAACGTTAAGCGTGCGGACCCAACGGGTTCGAGAACTATGTAGACATGACCGACACAAATCTCTGGTCAATAACCAATAGTAGAACCTGGATGCTCATATTGGCTCCTACATATTCTACGAAGATCTTTATCGGTCAAACCGCATAACAACATACATTGTTCCCTTTGTCATCGGTATGTTATTTGCCCGAGATTCGATTGTCGGTATCCTCATACCTAGTTCAATCTCGTTACCGGCAAGTCTCTTTACTTGTTCCGTAATGCATCATCCTGTAACTAACTCTTTAGTTACATTGCTTGCAAGGCTTATAGTGATGTGCATTACCGAGAGGGCCCATAGATACCTCTTCGACAATCGGAGTGACAAATCCTAATCTTGATCTATGCGAACTCAACAAACACCATCGGAGACACCTGTAGAGCATCTTTATAATCACCTAGTTACGTCGTGACGTTTGATAGCACACTAAGTGTTCCTCCGGTATTCGGGAGTTGCATAATCTCATAGTCATAGGAAAATGTATAAGTTATGGAGAAAGCAATAGCAGTAAACTAAAGGATCATAGTGCTAAGATAACAGATGGGTCTTGTCCATCACATCGTTCTCTAATGATGTGAGCCCGTACATCAAATGACAACACATGTCCATGGCTAGGAAACTTAACCATCTTTGATTAACGAGCTAGTCAAGTAGAGTCATACTAGTGACACTCTGTTTGTCTATGTATTCACACATGTACTAAGTTTCCAGTTAATACAATTCTAGCATGAATAATAAACATTTATCATGATATAAGGAAATATAAATAACAACTTTATTATTGCCTCTAGGGCATATTTCCTTCAGTCTCCCACTTGCACTAGAGTCAATAATCTAGTTCACATCGTCATGTGATTTCACACCAATAGTTCACATCCTTATGTGATTAGTTCACATCTTCATGTGACTAATACCCAAAGGGTTAACTAGAGTCAATAATGTAGTTCACATCGCAATGTGACTAACACCCAAAGAGTGATCATGTTTTGCTTGTGAGAGAAGTTTCGTTTACGAGTCTGCAACATTCAAATTCGTATGTATTTTGCAAATTTCTATGTCTACAATACTCTGCATGGAGCTACTTTAGCTAATTGCTCCCACTTTCAATATGCATCTAGATCGAGACTTAGAGTCATCTAGATCGGTGTCAAAATCTTGCATCGACGTAACTCTTTATGACGAACTCTTTTATCACCTCCATAACCGAGAAATATTTCCTCACACTAGTGCAGAACCGGGCTATAGCCCCAATTCTTAAGGGCCTTTAGTGCCGGTTCTGCAACCGGCACTAAAGGGTGGGGACTAAAGGTCCCCCCTTTAGTACCGGTTTCGCACGAACCGCCGCTAAAGGGCCACCACGTGGTACGAGCCAGCGCCGAGGGCGGGGAGACCTTTAGTACCGGTTGGTAACACCAACCGGTACTAAAATGTTTGGGGTGTTTTGGATTCATGATTTCTTTTTTCCTTTAATTTTGTGTTTTCCATTTAATTCTTTTTCTTGCTGGTATTTTATGATACTACATATTGTACATGTTATGCATATATATAAATAGAATTTCTTGTAGAACCAATCACACACACACACACATATATATATATATATATAGGACAACACTATTCTAATCCCAGGATTAGAATAGTTATTTGGATCACAGTAGCCCCTATATAAGGCCCGAGAGGGCCCTCCCAAACTTCCGAACTGCCGCCGGCCCGACAGGATCCACTGGATCCCGAGGCCCCCCGACAGGATCCACCTGATCCCCGATCCCGAGCCCCAACCCCCTCCTCCCCTCGATCCCCCGACCTCCCCCTCCTCGCCGCCGATCTTCGCCGGATCAGCCGCCTCCCTTCCTTCCCCAGCTCCTGGCCGACCGGATCGAGCTCCGCCCCCTCCGACTCCACCTCCTTCCCCGATCGCCGATGCGGGCGAGCGAGCGACGGTGGACGCCGGCGAGGGAGCCCGCGTCGCCTGGAGTCGGCGGAGCCAGCGAATCCGCCGGATTTCTACGACGAACGGCCGCCATGGACTTCCGGAAGCCTCATCATCGGTCCATCATCACTGCCATACGGCTTGCCAGTGCTCATGACGGCCAAGGCGCAACCTACGGCGAACAGCGCACCAAAGGAAGCATCTCGGCGGCGGAGGCTGCATTGGCGGCACCTTCAAATCTAAGAAGGGTATATGAATTTCCTCCCTGATCTTGTAGAATGCTTCAATCTTTCCTTACCCGACCTTCTTGCTTCTTGCATATGAACTTCGCACCCTCTGCAAGACATGGATTGCCATGCGGTTCCTCTCCTACCTCTATGACGGATTGTTCTCAAGGTGGCCTATCAGCTGTTGAAAAAAGGTTGGCCAAACTTCTAGCTAGGGTATGGTTGAACTTCTTCCTTCCTTTGGTTTGTTATTTGCTTACAGCTATGTGAAGTTTAGGTGGTGTGTGAGCATCATTCCAGGCTACAAAAACTTTTTAAAAATCTGCCTGCTTACAGCCATGTGAAGTTCTGGTAGTGTGTGAGTCTCAGTCCAGGCTACAAACACTATAAAAATCTGCCTGCATTCACATTCACATGTGGAAAAATCCATGTGAAGTTCAACTAGTAAGTGTGCTAGAGTTCAGGTTGGTATGTATCTGGTTCTGTGCAAAAAAGGAAAATAAAACATGCATGTGATATGACATGAAGGTCAGGTTGGTATGCGCTAGCAGTCCAACCATTCAAACTCATGAAGGTTCAGGTTTTTTAACTGTAGACAATATTTCCCCTTTGCAAAACAAGAAGTTCAGGTTGTGGACAGTGCTCAGTTCAGGTACATATAATTAATCAAATATTGTAGAATTAAAACAGGATGTGAAGTTCATTTTGTGAAGGGTGCTCAGTTCAGGTGCAAAAGTATTGGCATATGCTCAGCTTAGTGCATAGTGTGATGGCTCTCACCACTTTTATATGAGAGGTTCAGGCTGTGAATAATGCTAAGTTCAGTTACAAAGGTATAGGCAGATATAACTTGTGTGCTAATAGACATTTTTTTCTTTTATGTCAGCAAGACGAGAGACACATGAAGAAGCTTAGAAGTTCCCAGCAGCAAGTACACAATCCAAAGCCTGTACGTGTTGCACCACCCCCTCAATGGGTCACACCTCAAACGCACCAACAACATTACCAACCTGCTCCAGACCAAAAATGGGTGACACCTCAAACGCACAGATACTTCCAAGATGCTGGGTCACAGCCCTATCCGCAGAAGTTTGCGCCTCCACCTAATTGGGTGACGCCGGAAATCCCCCGTGGATTCTTTGTATCCACCAGCAGACTTCCAAGCACGCCGATGGAGGAGGGGGTTAGCTCAAGTCCTGCGTGTAACTCTGGAGGTTATCCTGGTGTGCCTCATCAATGCCAAAGCGAAGCAACTAAACCGGATCCCAGGACAAATCCAACAGCAACACACACACACGGAGGAGAGTGCTCTGCACACTACCACCGTTGGATCCTGCTGCTGCTACAAGTCAGAATTGTACATGGCATAAGGTAAATGGATTGCTTCACAAAACAAAAGAGCAAACCAAGACCAGGATTGCAATACCTCCATAACCACCTCAAGCAAAAAGGACACAAACAAGAGAGAGGCCATCTTCAGCCCTCCTTCCTCCTTGTGATCCACTGCTGCATCCTGCTATGATTACTCCGCCATGCCCCATCCCAGAGGGACAACAGCCGACACCGGCGGAGTTGCGATCATACACGCACGTAAGTGAAACAAAAAAATATATTTATATACGCATCTTGTATAATCTGCAAACTTTCTGCTCCCTCTAGGATAACAAGTTCATAAACTGCATTTCAACGTGTTGTTTGGATTTTTTTTCTTTTTCTGCAGACACCGGATCTACCGGATTATCTAATACCAAGACGAAAGATGTGATTCTAAGATGTAGAGAAAGCAAGGGAATTTTATAACAGATACGCTAGACACGCTGGTTTTGGAATCAGGAAGACATGGGGAAATGACAACCACAAGTATTTTGTTTGCGCCTTCCAAGGGATACACACATCTTCTGTTTCAGAGGCCAACAGAAGCGAAACAAAACATCGTAGAGGACGGGATGCAATGCAAGAATGAGGGTGAAGGTGTAGGAGGATGACACATGTGTGGCAGTGGACATTAAGTACAATCATAATCACGAACTCATGCAAACAGATGACATGCTGGCATTCTTGCACTCACACAAGAATTATGACCCCACTATTTTGGAGTACGTAAAGCTCCTGCAGTACCATGATGTCAAGCACACAACAATCATGTCCATGCTATATGAAAATGAAGATGGAAGCTACTTCCTAAGCATGACCGGACGAGACCTACTAAACCAGTAAGTATTCAAACATCCACATACTGCAATGTAAAAAATAGCATCCTAGATCACAACCCTTTGCTAGCAAAAAATAAACAAATGTATGTTTGCATGTGATTTGCAGGAAAGCCATGAATGCAAGGAAAGATGATTTGGATGATGTATTGAAACTTGTTTCATTCTTCAAAGACATGAAGGCAATCAATGATGAGTTTTTCTATGACATACAAGTGGACAAGGACAAGTCAATTAAAAACATTTTCTGGTCCAATGCAAGCTGCCGAGGAGCCTATCAAGACTTTGGCGATTGCGTAACATTTAACACAACATACAAGACCAACAGATTTCATATGCCTCTGGGAGTGTTTGTTGGAACAAACCATCACTTGTAGTCAACGATATTTGCTATTGCCCTTATCAGAGACGAAGATGAAAACTCATTCAAGTGGTTGTTCGATACATTTGTATGATGCATGAACAACAAGCACCCAACTTGCATTCTAACAGGTGAGTTCAAAAAAAAACTCTACAAGTTTCATCATCTTTTCAGTCCATGGCTCTATATTGGGTACATTGGTTTTATTTGAAAAAATAATTTAAAGCAAGCAGTTCAATCACTGTTAGCACAGAAGTCCAACTAAATAGTACAAGCAAGCAAAATTATCTGTCACATGTTAGAAAAAAATTAGTTATGGATGTGAAGTTCAAATACAGGAATCATAGAAGTTCAAGGACAAAAACTGTAAGAAAAATATATGTAACATGTTCAGAAAAATATAGTTATTTATGTGAAGTTCAAGCACTGGTACCACATGAAGTTCAACAACACTGCTGTAAGAAAAATTTTGAGTGTGACACTACTAGTTAGTCCTACTGCTACCTGTGAAGTTCAAGCACTGGTACCACAGAAGTTCGGCAACACTGCTATAAGAAAAAAATACATGTGACATTCTTAGATAGCCATACTGCTAGATGTGAAGTTCAAGTACTTGTACAACATAAGTTCATCGTCAGTGCAAAAAAGAAGCAAGTTTCATTTTTTTAATTCATGCAGACCAGTGCCCATCGATGGCGAAAGCTATACCACAATCATATCCATACACCGTCCACAAGCTATGTCGTTGGCACATCATGAAGAAGTACAGGGAATACCTCGCGTTGCTGTACAAAAAGTATAATACATTCAAAGAGGAGTTCACAACTATATTAAACTGGCCGCTGATGCCAACGAAGTTTGAAGATGCCTGGGCTAAACTCGTGTACAACTACAACCTGGAGAACGACCAGATGATGATGCAACTCTGGAGTGATAGGAAGATGTGGATTTCAGCATATTACAAGAACATTTTCTGTGCTAGAATGACTTCCACACAACGAAGCGAGAGCATGAACCACGTGCTAAAGAAAGGGTTTGTCAAGGGGACCCAGAACCTACACAAGTTTGCTAGGCGGGTTAATGCTCGCATACAAACTCAGATGCAGAAGGAGAACGAGCAAACAATGACCAGCATGGTATGATGACAAGTACAAAACACCCCCATCATGTTCTGTTTACCTTCAAACATGTGCACTTTGAATTTAAAAAAATGAAACCCATGACTCTGCTTCGACTAATATCTCACTTTTTAACATGTGCAGACAAATCCTGTGACAAAAACAACTTACGGCTACGAGGAAGACATGTCTATCAAGTACACGAGAGCCATGTACACCAAGATGAGGAATAGGATGAGAAAGGCCACGCTATTTCGCGCAAAGCGTACAACAGAGCCCACTAAGTACCTTGTGTACTACCACAACAAGCCTGGCCATGATGGTGAAGAAAGATTTTCCTGGTCAAAGCATGAATTCCAGGTTGTAGCTGACCCAGAGAATGAAATATACGAGTGTGAATGCAAGCTCTGGACACACATAGGTGAGCAAAAAATCAAACTCATTTAATAGCTAGACTAGTAGTATCATATCAAAATTTATGAAACTCATTGCTGTCTCACAAACTATGTATTCTGCATTCATCACAAAAATGCAGGCTTGTTCTGCCTTCACATCATGAACATACTGGACTACCTCAAGCCTGACAAATTTCCAAACAAGTATATCCTCAAACGGTACACAAAGACTGCAAAATCACAACCAACCTTTGATACAAGGGACTACAACACAACCGCACGGGATGGCAGCTCAAGGCTATCAAAGCAAGACATCTTGCTGCAGCTGAATTTGATGGTTAAGAAGAAAGCGATGAGATGTGACCAGCAATATGACAGAGCCTACACTACAAAAAAAGACACATCCGTGGCATTTTGGGCCGAACGAAATTTGTTTCTGTCATACATATGACACTTCTATGACGATAATTGTGACAAAACCTGGTATGATCATAGATGTGGTGGGCTCCTACTTCTATGACAAAAAATCATGACAGAAAATGGGCTTTTCATCCTTGGCGGGCCGGAGACGTAGCTGCATGACATTCTTTGGGTCGTCCATGACAGAAAAAACATGGTAGAAGCGAGGGGGATGAAAATTTTGGGGAGTTCCCGGTTACGGTGGGAGGTCGGGGGCCGAGCGATGCGCGTTTATCTCATACACGTACGCGCGCGTGTGCGAGGCGTTGGCTCTAACTGAACCCGAGCGAGGCGTTGGGCTCTAACTGAACCCGAGCGATTGCACTGAAGGCTACGCGTTACTGAACCCGGGCGACCGATCGATGGATGTTAACTGAACCCGATCGAGCGATTCCTTCGCTACTGCTGCTAACTGAAGCTGATCGATGCTGCCTCTGGGATGAACAGTGAGTGTTGCGGCGGGGGTTTGGATGAACAGTGAGCGGTGGCATTGCCTCTGGATGAATAGGACCCCGTGGTGTGGTGGAGGGCTGGATGAACAATAGACGATGGAGGGGTGCCCGTGGAGGGGTGGTTGAACAGGACCCCGTGGTGTGGAGGGGTGGTTGAACAGGACCCCGTGGTGTGGAGGGCTGGATGAACAGTAGACGATGGAGGGGTGCCCGTGGAGGGGTGGTTGAACAGTAGCCGGTGGAGTAGCGCGTGGTGGAGGTTGGATGAACAGGAGCCCGTGGAGGCTGGAGGAGGTCGACGGTAGCCCGTGGAGGCTGGAGGAGGTCGACGGTGGAGATGAACAGTATCCCGTGGAGTCCCCTTTTGCGGTACGCCACACCCCTCCTGATGAACAGGACCCCCGTTTCGACCGTAGCGCTCCAACACAAGTCTCTTTCGTCCGTTTTGCGGTACGCCACACCCCTCCCGGTCAACAGGACCTCCATTTCGACCGTAGGAGGTCCGTTTCGTCCGTTTTGTGGTACGCCAGACCCCTCCCGATGAACAGGATCCCGTTTCGAACATGGCCGATCGAACACAAGGCCATTTCCTCCGTTGTGCGGTAGGCCAGGCCTCGTTTCCATCGCCTGTTCCGTCCAAGCCCTCTCGATGAACACGACCACGCATTCCGTTCCGACCCAGCCGGTTGGCTCCCACGCATTCCGTTTCCTCCCGATGAACATGATGCATTCTGTTGCCTCCCCATGAACACGACGCATTCTGTTGCCTCCCCATGAACACGACGACGACACTGCCTCCCCATGAACACGACGATGACGTTGTTTCTCCGTTCCGACCCAACCATGTACACGAGCCCTGGCCGTACGTATGCGCGAGTAGGCGTTCGAGACCCCGCCCGTATCTACACATACGTGGCCGTATTTTCTTTCTTGCACCCTGGCCGTTGTACATACGTGTACATGCTACGTGCGCGCCTCTACTACGACACATACGCGCCTCTACTACGACACGTACGCGCCTCTACTACGACACGTGCGCGCCTCTACATCCACCAGTATATATGTACGTACACGTGCGCGCCTCTACATCCACCAGTATATATGTACGTACGCTTCGACCAGGTGGGTCCCGACTATCAGGCACTTCCTTGCCTACGAAGATGTAGCTGGTGGGTCCCAGCAGTCAGGGGGGCGAATCATTTTTTTTGCCCGGACGCACTTCCTTGCATGCGAAGATGTAGGTGGTGGGTCCCAGCAGTCAGGGGCAAATGTTTTTTTCGTGAAATACGGTGGCCTGTCCGGTGGGTCCCCGCTGTCAGGTGGAGGAATAATTATTTTGCACGTAATAAGGAGGCACTTCCTTGCTGCGGCCGTGGACCCAGCTGTCAGCCTCTCCACGTACAGTCCACGTTCGATGGAAGCCGTTCCTTGACCACGTTGACCACGCTGATGTCTACTACACAACCTTCTTCTTGTAGACGTTGTTGGGCCTCCAAGTGCAGAGGTTTGTAGGACAGTAGCAAATTTCCCTCAAGTGGATGACCTAAGGTTTATCAATCCGTAGGAGGCGTAGGATGAAGATGGTCTCTCTCAAGCAACCCTGCAACCAAATAACAAAGAGTCTCTTGTGTCCCCAACACACCCAATACAATGGTAAATTGTATAGGTGCACTAGTTCGGCGAAGAGATGGTGAAACAAGTGGTATATGGATAGTAGATAAAGGTATTTGTAATCTGAAATTATAAAAACAGCAAGGTAGCAAGTGATAAAAGTGAGCGTAAACGGTATTGCAATGCATAGAAATAAGGCCTAGGGTTCATACTTTCGCTAGTGTAAGTTCCCTCAACAATACTAACATAATTGGATCATAAAAATATCCCTCAACATGCAACAAAGAGTCACTCCAAAATCACTAATAGCGAAGAACGAACAAAGAGATTATGGTAGGGTACGAAACCACCTCAGAGTTATTCTTTCCAATCAATCTGTTTGGCTATTCCTATAAGTGTCACAAACAGCCCTAGAATTCGTACTAGAATAACACCTTAAGACACAAATCAACCAAAACCCTAATGTCACCTAGATACTCCAATGTCACCTCAAGTATCCATGGGTATGATTATACGATATGCATCACACAATCTCAGATTCATCTATTCAACCAACACAAAGGACCTCAAAGAGTGCCCCAAAGTTCCTATCGGAGAATCACGACGAAAACGTGTGCCAACCCCTATGCATAGGTTCATGGGCGGAACCCGCAAGTTGATCACCAAAACATACATCAAGTGAATCACGTGGTATCCCATTGTCACCATAGATATGCACGGCAAGACATACATCAAGTGTTCTCAAATCTTTAAAGACTCAATCCGATAAGATTACTTCAAAGGGGAAACTCGATTCATTACAAGAGAGTAGAGGGGGGAAGAAACATCATAGAATCCAAATATAATAGCAAAGCTCGCGATACATCAAGATCGTATCACCTCAAGAACACGAGAGAGAGAGAGATCAAACACATAGCTACTGGTACATATCCTCAGCCCCGAGGGAGAACTACTCCCTCCTCGTCATGGAGAGCACCGGGATGATGAAGATGGCCACCAGAGAAGCATTGCCCCCTCCGGTAGGGTGCCAAAACGGGTCTAGATTTGTTTTCAGTGGCTACGGAGGCTTCTGGCGGCGGAACTCCCGATCTATTGTCCGTTCTGAAAGTTTTAGGGTACGGCGATATATATGGGTGCAGGAAGTACGTCGGAGGAGCCACGGGGGCCCCACGAGGCAGGGGGCGCGCCCTAGGGGGGTGGGCGCGCCCCCCACCCTCGTGGGCAGCCCGTGTCTCCCCTGATGTGCACTCCAAGTTCCCTGGGTTGCTTTCCTTCCAAAAATAACTTCTCCAGTTGATTTCGTTTCGTTTCGATTCTGTTTGATATTCCTTTTCTTCGAAACACTAAAATAGGCATAAAACAGCAAATCTGGGTTGGGCCTCCAGTTAATAGGTTAGTCCCAAAAGTAATATAAAAGTGGATAATAAAGCCCAATATTGCCCAAAATAGTAGATAATATAGCATGGAGCAATCAAAAATTATAGATACGTAGGCGACGTATCAGCATCCCCAAGCTTAATTCCTGCTCGTCCTCGAGTAGGTAAATGATAAAAAAGATAATTTTTGATGTGGAATGCTAGTTGGCATAATTTCAATGTAATTCTTCCTACTTGTGATATGAATATTTAGATCCGAAAGATTCAAGACAAAAGTTCATTTTGACATAAAAATAATAATACTTCAAGCATACTAACTAAGCAATCATGTCTTCTCAAAATAACATGGCCAAAGAAAGCTATCCCTACAAAATCATATAGTCTGGCTATGCTCCATCTTCACCACACAAAATATTTAAATCATGCAGAACCCCGATGATAAGCCAAGCAATTGTTTCATACTTTTGATGTTCTCAAAGTTTTTCAATCTTCACGCAATACATGAGCGTGAGCCATGGATATAGCACTATAGGTGGAACAGAATGTTGGTTGTGGAGAAGACAAAAAGGAGAAGATAGTCTCACATCAACTAGGCGTATCAACGGGCTATGGAGATGCCCATCAATAGATATCAATGTGAGTGAGTAGGGATTGCCATGCAACGGATGCACTAGAGCTATAAGTGTATGAAAGCTCAACAAAAAAAACTAGTGGGTGTGCATCCAACTCGCTTGCTCATGAAGACCTAGGGAATTTTTAGGAAGCCCATCATTGTAATATACAAGCCAAGTTCTATAATGAAAAATTCCCACTAGTATATGAAACCGACAACATAGGAGACTCTCTATCATGAAGATCATAGTGCTACTTTGAAGCACAAGTGTGGTAAAAGGATAGTAGCATTGCCCCTTCTCTCTTTTTCTCTGATTTTTTTATATTTTTTTATTTGGGCCTTCTCTTTTTTTATGGCCTCTTTTCTCTTTTTTTATTTGGGCTTCTTTGGACTCTTTTATTTATTTATTTATTTCCGTCCGGAGTCTCATCCTGACTTATGGGGGAATCATAGTCTCCATCATCCTTTCCTCACTGGGACAATGCTCTAATAATGATGATCATCACACTTTTATTTACTTACAACTCAAGAATTACAACTTGATACTTAGAACAAGATATGACTCTATATGAATGCCTCCGGCGGTGTACCGGGATGTGCAATGATGCATGAGTGACATGTATGAAAGAATTATGAACGGTGGCTTTACCACAAATACGATGTCAACTACATGATCATGCAAAGCAATATGACAATGATGAAGCGTGTCATAATAAACGGAACGGTGGAAGGTTGCATGGCAATATATCTCGGAATGGCTATGGAAATGCCATAATAGGTAGGTATGGTGGCTGTTTTGAGGAAGGTATATGGTGGGTTTATGGTACCGGCGAAAGTTGCGCGATACTAGAGAGGATAGCAATGGTGGAAGAGTGAGAGTGTGTATAATCCATGGACTCAACATTAGTCATAAAGAACTCACATACTTATTGCAAAAATCTATTAGTTATCGAAACAAAGTATTACGCGCATGCTCCTAGGGGGATAGATTGGTAGGAAAAGACCATCGCTCGTCCCCGACCGCCACTCATAAGGAAGGTAATCAATAAATAAATCATGCTCCGAATTCATCACATAACGGTTCACCATACGTGCATGCTACGGGAATCACAAACTTCAACACAAGTATTTCTCAAATTCACAACTACTCAACTAGCATGACTCTAATATCACCATCTCCATATCTCAAAACAATTATCAAGTATCAAACTTCTCATAGTATTCAACACACTCATAAGAAAATTTTATTATTCTTGAATACCTAGCATATTAGGATTTTAAGCAAATTACCATGCTATTTAATACTCTCAAAATAATATAAGTGAAGCATGAGAGTTCATCTATTTATTCAAAATAAAACTACCACCATCCTCTAAAAGATATAAGTGAAGCACTAGAGCAAATGACAAACTACTGCGAAAGATATAAGTGAAGATCAATGAGTAGTCGAATAATTATGCAACTATGTGAAGACTCTCTAACATTTAATATTTTCAGATCTTGGTATTCTATTCAAACAGCAAGCAAAGCAAAATAAAATGACATTCTAAGAATGGCAAACATCATGTGAAGAAGCAAAAACTTAGGATCAACCGAAACTAACCGATAGTTGTTGAAGAAAGGTGGGATGCCAACCGGGGCATCCCCAAGCTTATACGCTTGAGACTTCTTGAAATATTATCTCGGGATGCCTTGGGAATCCCCAAGCTTGAGCTTTTGTGTCTCCTTAATTCCTCTCATATCACGGTCTCCCTAAATCTCAAAAGCTTCATCCACACAAAACTCAACAAGGACTCGTGAGATAAGTTAGTATAAACCATTGCAAAAACCTTATCATACTCTACTGTAGCAAACCACTAAAATTATTATTCAACATTTCATACTAAATGCCTCTGCATAATTAATAGTCCTATCCTCAAATAGAATTATTAAAGAAGCAAACATATGCAAACAATGCAAACATAACAGCAATCTGCCTAAACAGGATAGTCTGTAAAGAATGCTGCAACATCCATACTTCCCTAGCTCCAAAAATTATGAAAGAAAATTACCACTGTAGTAAATTTATCAGAGCTTAATATGCAAAAGGTTTCAACATTTTATCACATTCTGACTTTTCTAGGGAATTATTGCAACAGCGGAAAACTTTCTGTTTTCAAACAGCAACATGTGGACTTCTAAAATAGGCATAGTAAAGACTATCAATGCCACTTTTATTGAAATAAAAGATGCAAAACATTATTCTAAATAACATCAAGAAAATCCTAACAAAATAAATTGACGCTCCAAGCAAAACACATATCATGTGGCGAATAAAAATATAGCTCCAAGTAAAGTTACCGATGAACGAAGACGAAAGAGGGGATGCCTTCCGGGGCATCCCCAAGCTTAGGCTTTTGGTTGTCCTTGAATATTACCTTGGGATGCCTTGGGCGTCCCCAAGCTTAGTCTCTTGCCACTCCTTATTCCATAGTCCATCAAATCTTTACCCAAAACTTGAAAACTTCACAACACAAAACTTAACAGAAAACTCGTAAGCTCCGTTAGTATAAGAAAGTAAATCACCACTTCAAGGTACTGTAATGAACTCATTCTTTATTTATATTGGTGTTAAACTTACTGTATTCCAACTTCTCTATGGTTTATAAACTATTTTACTAGCCATAGATTCATCAAAATAAGTAAACAACACATGAAAAACAGAATCTGTCAAAAACAGAACAGTCTATAGTAATCTGGATCAAAGGTCTACTTATGGAACTCATAAAATTCTCAAATAAATTGCTGGACCTGAGGAATTTATCTATTAATCATATTCAGAAATAATTAACTAAATATCACTCTCCAAATAAAAATGGCAGCAATTCCCGTGAGCGCTAAAGTTTCTGTTTTTTACAGCATGATCAACAAGACTTTCCCCAAGTCTTCCCAAAGGTTCTACTTGGCACAAACACTAATTAAAAGCATAAAACCACATCTAAGCAGAGGCTAGATGAATTATTTATTACTAAACAGGAACACAAATCAAGGAATAAAAATAAAATTGGGTTGCCTCCCAACAAGCGCTATCGTTTAATGCCCCTAGCTAGGCATGATGATTTCAATGATGCTCACATAAAAGATAAGGATTGTAACATAAAGAGAGCATCATGAAGTATATGACTAGCACATTTAAGCCTAACCCACTTCCTATGCATAGGGATTTTGTGAGCAAACAACTTATGGGAACAAGAATCAACTTGCATAGGAAGGTAAAACAAGCATATCTTCAAAACTTTAAGCACATAGAGAGGAAACTTGATATTATTGCAATTCCTACAAGCATATATTCCTCCCTCATAATAATTTTCAGTAGCATCACGAATGAATTCAATAATATAACCATCACATAAAGCATTCTTTTCATGATCTGCAAGCATAGAAAATTTACTACTCTCCACACAAGCAAAATTCTTCTCATGAATAATAGTGGGAGCAAACTCAACAAAATAACTATCACGTGATTGAAAATTAAGATCAAGATGACAAGTTTCATGGTTATCATTATTCTTTAAAGCATACGTGTCATCACAATAATAATCATAGATAGGAGGCATGCTTCCATCATAATAAATTTGCTCATCAAAACTTGGGGGACAAAAAATATCATCTTCATCAAACATAGCTTCCCCAAGCTTGTGGATTTGCATATCATTAGCATCATGGATATTCAAGGAATTCATACTAACAACATTGCAATCATGCTCATCATTAAAATATTTAGTGCCAAGCATTTTATAGATTTCTTCTTCTAGCACTTGAGCACAATTATCCTTTCCATCATACTCACGAAAGATATTAAAAAGGTGAAGCGTGTGAGACAAACTCAATTCCATTTTTTATAGTTTTATTTTATAAACTAAACTAGTGATAAAACAAGAAACTAAAAGACTCGATTGCAAGATCTAAAGATATACCTTCAAGCACTCACCTCCCAGGCAACGGCGCCAGAAAAGAGCTTAGTTGACGGGGTGTTAGTGCCGCTTACCTAGCCTCCCCGGCAATGGCGCCACAAAAGAGCTTGATGTCTACTACACAACCTTCTTCTTGTAGACGTTGTTGGGCCTCCAAATGCAGAGGTTTGTAGGACAGTAGCAAATTTCCCTCAAGTGGATGACCTAAGGTTTATCAATCCGTAGGAGGCGTAGGATGAAGATGGTCTCTCTCAAGCAACCTTGCAACCAAATAACAAAGAGTCTCTTGTGTCCCCAACACACCCAATACAATGGTAAATTGTATAGGTGCACTAGTTTGGCGAAGAAATGGTGATACAAGTGGTATATGGATGGTAGATATAGGTTTTTGTAATCTGAAAATATAAAAACAGCAAGGTAACTAATGATAAAAGTGAGCGTAAACGGTATTGCAATGCGTTGAAACAAGGCCTAGGGTTCATACTTTCGCTAGTGCAAGTTCCCTCAACAATACTAACATAATTGGATCACATAACTATCCCTCAACATGCAACAAAGAGTCACTCCAAAGTCACTAATAGCAGAGAACAAACGAAGAGAATATGGTAGGGTACAAAACCACCTCAAAGTTATTCTTTCCAATCAATCCGTTGGGCTATTCCTATAAGTGTCACAAACAGCCCTAGAGTTCGTACTAGAATAACACCTTAAGACACAAATCAACCAAAACCCTAATGTCACCTAGATACTCCAATATCACCTCAAGTATCCGTGGGTATGATTATACGATATGCATCACACAATCTCAGATTCATCTATTCAACCAACACAAAGGACCTCAAAGAGTGCCCCAAAGTTCCTATCGGAGAATCACGACGAAAACGTGTGCCAACCCCTATGCATAGGTTCATGGGCGGAACCCGCAAGTTGATCACCAAAACATACATCAAGTGAATCACGTGGTATCCCATTGTCACCACAGATACGCATGGCAAGACATATATCAAGTGTGCTCAAATCTTTAAAGACTCAATCTGATAAGATTACTTCAAAGGGGAAACTCGATTCATTACAAGAGAGTAGAGGGGGGAAGAAACGTCATAGAATCCAAATATAATAGCAAAGCTCGTGATACATCAAGATCGTATCACCTCAAGAACACGAGAGAGAGAGAGATCAAACACATAGCTACTGGTACATATCCTCAGCCCCGAGGGAGAACTACTCCCTCCTCGTCATGGAGAGCACCGGGATGATGAAGATGGCCACCGGAGAAGGATTGCCCCCTCCGGCAGGGTGCCGGAACGGATCTAGATTGGTTTTCGGTGGCTACGGAGGCTTCTGGCGGTGGAACTCCCGATCTATTGTCCGTTCTGGAAGTTTTAGGGTACGACGATATATATGGGTGCAGGAAGTACGTCGGAGGAGCCACGAGGGCCCCACGAGGCAGGGGGCGCGCCCTAGGGGGGTGGGCGCGCCCCCACCCTCATGGGAAGCCCGTGTCTCCCCTGACATGCACTCCAAGTTCCCTGGGTTGCTTTCCTTCCAAAAATAACTTCTCCAGTTGATTTTGTTCCGTTTCGACTCCATTTGATATTCCTTTTCTTCGAAACACTGAAATAGGCATAAAACAGCAAATCTGGGCTGGGCCTCCGGTTAATAGTTAGTCCCAAAAGTAATATAAAAGTGGATAATAAAGCCCAATATTGCCCAAAACAGTAGATAATATATCATGGACCAATCAAAAATTATAGATACGTTGGAGACGTATCACACGTCGCGCCGAGAGCACCAGGGCGGTGGACGACGGCGAGGCCTAGGAAGGGGACGACGCGGTGCCGGGGAAGACGCGGCAGTGGATGCCCACGCGTAGAGGAGTACGAGGGTTCACTGGTTCGCTGCGGTGTGAGGCTGCCGTCGCCGCAGAATAACAGGGGGTGTGGGTGAGTAGAGGGATGGCCTGGCCAGCGGTGGGAGTAGTAGGGGGCGGTGAGGCCTCCGCCGCATCGCAGCCGGCCACGGGAGGCAGGAGCACGAGGCACGACCGGCGCTGGTTTGGGCGGCTGGAGCAAGAAGACCAGAGGTTGAAGAAGCACTACGGCCGTTGGATGGACATCATACGGTCACTGGAGCTAGAATCGTGCATACTGACTAAGTTGACAAAGCCCTCCGTCCCCGTCAACTTAGTAGGCCCACAAGTCAACCTGCCACTATACTGGGTCCCAGCTAACAGGGGGAGTATTCATTTTTTTCTGCGTAATAAGATGGCACTTCCTTGCGTGCAAAGATATAGCTGGTGGGTCCGAGCTATCAACGGCGGTAACGTTTTTTTCACGAAATACAGAGGCCCTTTTGGTGGGTCCCTGATGTTAGGTGGAGGAATCATTATTTTGCGCGTAATAAGGAGGCATTTCCTTGCGTGCGGCCGTGGACCCAGCTGTCGGCCTCTCCACGTACAATCCACTTCAGATGCATGTCAGTCGTTGACCATGTTGACCAGGCCGCGCCGAGAGCACCAGGGCTGTGGACGACGGCGAGGCCTAGGAAGGGAACAACACGGAGGCAGGGAAGACTCGGCATTTGTTTCCCACGCGGAGGGGAGTACGACTGTACGAGGGTTTTCTGGTTCGTCTGCCGTCGCCGGAGAATAACAACAGGTGTGGGTGACTAGAGGGATGGCTAGGCCAGCGATGGGAGTACGGTGGGGCGGTGAGGCCTGCGCGGCAGCATAGCCGGCCGCGGGGAGGAGGGAGCAGGCAGTCCCGCCGACGCTTGTTTGAGCGGCTGGAGCAGGAAGAGCAGAGATTGAAGCACGACGGCTGTTCGATGGACATCGTACAGTCACTGGAGCTAGAATCATTCATATTGACTAAGTTGACAAAGCCCTCCATCCCCGTCAACTTAGTAGGCCCACAAGTCAGCCTCCCACCATGGTGGGTCCCAGCTAGCAGGCGGAGTATTCATTTTTCTGTGCGTAATAAGGAGGCACTTCCAATGGGTCCGAGCTGACAGCGGGGGGAACGTTTTTTTCGCGAAATACGGTGGTCCGTCCGGTGGGTCCCAGCAGTCAGGGGCAAACGTTTTTTTCACGAAATACGGTGGCCCGTCCGGTGGGTCCCTACAGTCAGGGTGGAAACATTTTTTCCGCGAAATACTGGTTGCCCGTCCGGTGGATCCCTGCTGTCAGGTGGACGAATAATTATTTTGCGCGTAATAAGGAGGCACTTCCTTGCGGCTGCCATGGACCCAGCTGTCAGCCTCTCCACGTACAGTACTCTTCCGATGGAAGTCGGTCGTTGACCACATTGACCACACCGCGCCGAGAGCACCACAGTGGTGGACGACGACGAGGCCTAGGAAGGGGACGACGCGGAGCTGGGGAAGACGCGGCAGTGGATGCCCACACGGAGAGGAGTAGGAGGGTTCACTGGTTCGGCCGCGGTGTGAGGCTGCCATCGCCACAGAATAACAGGGGGAGTGGGTGAGTGGAGGGATGGCCTGGCCAGCGGTGGGAGTAGTATGGGGACGGTGAGGCCTCCGCGGCAGCATAGCCGGCCACGGGAGGCAGGAGCATGCGACACGACCGATGCTGCTTTGGGCGGCTGGGGCAAGAAGACCAGAGGTTGAAGAAGCACTACGGCCATTGGATGGACATCGTTGACCACGCCGCGCCGAGAGCACCAGGACGGTGGACGGCGGCGAGGCCTACGAAGGGATCGACACGGAGCCGGGGAAGACACAGTAGTGGCTGCCCACGCGGTGGAGAGTACGAGGGTTGACTGGTTCGGATGCCGTCGCCGGAAAATAACAGGAGGTGTGGGTGAGTAGAGGGATAGACAGGATAGGGATGCGAGTATGATGGGGCCATGAGGCCTGCCCGACAGCACTGCCGGCCACGGGAGGCGGGAGCAGGCGGTTCCGACAGCGCTGGTTTGGGCGGCTGGGGTAAGAAGATCAGAGACTGAAGAAGCACGATTGCCATTAGATTGACATCTAACGGTCTGACGCTGGTAGAGTCGATTGTTGACTAAGTTTCTTTTTTGAGAAACCTTGTGTACGCATGAACTTAGTAGGCCCACAAGTCAGCCTCCAAATCTGTGGCAGACAACATAAAGCCCATTTGCTATTTTTTATAATTTGCAGCCCATTTGCTAATTCTTAAGTAATTTATTACAGCCCATTTTCTGCCTAGGACCACGGTCAAAAAGTTCAACCTTATTTTGCATATTTCGGTGGAGTCTGAACTGTTGTAATCCCGAAATGATAAACATTTTTAAGAACTTATTGATTTGCCAAAAAAATCGTTTTGTTTTTGTAAGCAAATAAGACGTGGGTCAATTGAGTTGGTTTAAGGGAAAACCAGTGGTAAAAAAATCAGCGTTAGGAGGGAAAAACCAACAAAAATAAGGATGTAAATATGAAAAGGGATTTTTATGTGTTTTCAATATAATGATACGTGTATATGAACTAGTAAAACTATAGATAGAGATTAGAAAACGGATGTAGGACATGCATTTCAAGAGGATAATAGAACTGGGCTGTGTGTTTGATTCAGTAAAAAAACTACCTATGGATGTTGTAAGACAAAATATAACTAACGCTGGCGGGCCAGAGGCCAATAGATACCTGCTGGATCTTTGTGCCCCATTATCGTCATGGGCTGGGCCTGTTAAAAACAAAACCAACCCTGGGCAGTCTACAACCCAGTTGAAACTTGCTCGACCTGAAAAAACAATATATGTGCTCAATAAACGAGAGAATTCTGCAAGTACAGACTGATAACTGGGATGCAGCACGGATATTGTTTTTTTATCATGATAATAAGTGCATGCACTTGTTTTGAAAAAATTGGAGAACTAGGAATTCGAACGGGGGGTGCTTATGCTACACATCAAATAAAAATCAGGTGCCTGAAAATTCGTTTCGAAACAAATAATTTAGCTTTATATCCACGTCGACCCTCGGCATGATGGTTGGAAGCAAATGCAAGTTCATACCAAAAGATCGTTAACAACAATACCAACTTGCGGACGCTAAGGTAGTACAACTACCAATACCAAACTAACTTATAATCTTTTTACTCCTGGCCCTAGTGTTCGTCTGGTAGAAAATCTTGCAAAGGACCAGCTCCCACTCCTTCTCTTGCTCCAGGTCCCCGAGGTGGTACTCGTGCATCACCCAGTTGGTCCTCTGCTGGTCGAAGTTCTTGTTGGTGTGCAGCACCAAAACCTTTTTTGTTGCCCGTCTGCCGGCCGTTGACCATCACCGGCAAGGTATTGCCGGTCTTGTGCCACATCGCGTGCATGCCGCACTCCAACTGTATCTTGCGACGCATCCACGTGCCCCTTTTGAACGCCCTGGAATTGCGCTGGAAGAAATGCTTCCTTAGGCCACTCAGTGTGATACCTGCAGTATTATGGAATACAGGTTTTAGTGTACCTAGTTGGCATTTTTATAACATCTTTGGCATGTTGCAGTCACTTGTTTCACTTTTTATTAACTGTAAAATTGTAATTGCTTCACCAGGTCCGCGTCTAAAAAGAAAAATAGAGCTATAAACAAAGGAATATGTTTGTGCAAGTAGACGGCCGATCGGTGTCTTACCTAGAAGTTTCTCAGGTTGGGTGTAGCATATGCTGTGCTCGCTGTCGATGGTTGGTGTGAACAAATCGATGAGAGACTGAAATCTCGCGCTGTCAGCACTCACTTTGGCCTCAAGGTACTCGATCAGCTCCTGATCCATGGGATCGAACTTGACGCCAGCCGGCAGCACCGGCCAATCCTTCTTCGACTTGCATCGATAATTCCAGTTATATGGTACTCAATGTATGATCAATCGACTGTTTTAAGTGAATGATGAAAGATTTCGACAGATAAGTGGTACTCCAAATCTGAAGTCCAAAATACCCGAACACGCCGCCGGGATTCTTGTGCCACCTCACGCGCAGCATGTTGTCACGTCAATTCAATGTGTGGACATGATGAATAATTTGACCGACGTATACTAGTACTGCTATTGTACTGGAGTACTTACTAGTCGTATTTAGTGTCACAATTTATACATAGGTTTAACTAACAAGTACGCACTTGAAGCCTAACTCAGGTGAGTTAGGATGCACTTGATCCCAGGAAGGTATCTATCCTTCAAACCAGAGGAGTGCTTCAAACTAACAACAGTACATAATATCCAACAAAAGAGGGCCGTGCTACAGCAGCATAATACATGGCTCAGTCTAGATATCAGCACAAATCAAGTTGTGCATATTTGCTGTTGGCATGAACCACATCGCCGCATGTCGGGTTTGCAAAAGCCATCCATCGCATGGAAGCTTGATGCCTTTCACACACTGAAGATTATCTGGCAACAAGCTGTGTCGACGAATCTCTGGATATGGTGATTCATGAAACCCATGGTATGATGTGTAAACACAGCCCCCCTCGCGAATGGAAGTTGCATAGCACAGTAATCATCGCCGGTGATATGATCGATGATTGGTTGGATGATCGGATAATTGAGCCCAAGGAACAAGGAGTGGTTGCCGAGGCTGTAAACCCGCCTCCAGTTGAATATGCCTGGCCCAACGGAGCTGGGATCTTTCTCGAACACGAAGCAGCCATAGCCATCAATGTCACGAACGCCCCACACATTGTACTGCATGTGGTTTGATGTAATGGTTTGGTCAATTTGTTACGTGCGAATGAGCATCAAATGACCGCCGTCAGCTGAACGAACAATAAACCACCAGCCATCGGCTGATATGATTCCAGGTCCTGGAATCATGAAGGCCAGCGCATTTGCGTCTCCTGCAACAATTCAAATTGGAGACCAAAAGGACAAAAATAAATAATCATGTTCAGAGTATGTGTGGAATTAAGATTACTAGTCGCTAACACGTGCACTTGCACGGGCTAGCTATCACTCTAAACACATAACATACCACAACAATGGACTAAGTAGAAAATACTCAAATTATTAATACAAGGTCGTTGAGGTCCTAATAATCCAAAATATTCATGATGTTTCTGCTCATATTTTTCAGCAAGAGAGATTTTAGAGTTTGATAGAACATATGGTGCATAACTATGTATAACAATTGTTGGGCAATATAAATGTTCTCACTACTGGAGATAGAAACCAATAATAGTGTTGTTGTACCTAATAATATTCTATATGATTCCGGTTATATTTGTATGGATGCTTTCTCATTCTTCCAAAGCTCCACTAAAAATCGAATACGAAGTGCTAAAGGACATGTGAAACAAAGTGCAAAAAAAATTATTTGCCATGGAATTAAGATTCTTTTATTTTTTCATTTGTGAAAAAAATGTTTTGAGAAAAAAAAGGCGTACAGATACATCTGGAAAGGTTGAAAGTTGAAAAGGCCATGATGTTCTACGTCGAGGAACAACATAGGCAGAAAGGCTAGGCAAAAAACGCAGCCAATTGCTTCTCAAAATGGCTACGAAGTCAACAGTGTGAGGTGAACCTTCGAAGTAAAGTACAGAAAAACAAAGGCTAATTCTAACATTGTTCGGGTCCATAAAGCAGAATATAAAATAAGAGAAAATAATAATGCTTTTTTCTCAATATTTTCGACATCTCATTATGAAAAGAAAAAACTGAATGAATTCTCTAGCAATTGAGGTAGCTGCTATTTTACCTAGTTGTCATAACCCAAAAATTTGCAATATCCTATAGTGGCCACGTTATTGCCTAAATATTGCTAATATATCAAAATATTTGTTCCAAGAAAAATTACCAACCCAAAGAAATGGAGAGCTCTACTGTGCCATATAGGCATATCAGTGGGTAACAACAAAATTTGATGGATCTAATACATATGTCAGAGGTCCTAGTGGTACTAACTCTGTATCTTATGTAGATTGGGTATGATTTCCTGTAGCACAACCTTCTGTTTCAGTGTCAATGTCGATAAGAAATTCTGAAATACAGACATTTTAAAAAATTAGAGTCTTCTCAAGTACTTTTTTGTTACCATAACAATCCAATAATGAACTAAAGCAGCATGAATAGTAAATAAATTCTATTGCTGCAAGCAGAGAGGTGCATATATAGCACGTATACCCTATCAAACCTCGTTACTATTGATTGAATGTTCTATTCTCTCTCAGGAAATTTGTTCAAGGAGATTTATATCATTACGAATCCATGTGTTCCACCTCCAACTTCTGTATAGTACAAAATATAGCAGAGTGTCTACAGTGAAGCGAGATAACAACTGTAAACTGATCAGAAACAATCCAGTGGAGATATCCCTGCATCTCGAGCCATGATATGAACCTAATATATATAGAGGGCTATGTCCATTAGATAACAAAAGTACAAGGTAAAGAAAACTAAACAAAATAAGGTGAAACACCATCATGTCTCCTTTAGGGAAAAGTCAACATCAGCTCGGATAGGTGAATGGGTGATGACGATTGATGGCAGCGCTGGCGGGATGGCACTTTGTCTTGTCAGCTTGAGTTATAGGATCTACATTTTCTTGTAACTTGGAATAAATAATAAGTTGACACTGCACATGGAAAAAGAAAACCAAATAAAGAAAAATCGACCATATTTTTTATGTGAAAAGGGGAGTTCAAGATTGGGATACCTATGTTGCACGCTCCTGGTAGCCCTTGCAGGAGTAGAAAAAGGTCCCGATCCACATGTATAGCAACCAAGTAAATAACATACGAGAACTTGGCAAAATTCCATGTTCAGTACTTAGCTGCATTTTGCTAGAAGAAATATGTAAATAATTAATACGACATTGGAGATAAATTAAAGCAAATACAAATAGAGAAATTATGTAGACATGTTTAAGAACAACGGTCCTCCCATTAATAGATTGCTAGTTTGCTGCATCCTAAAGCAGCGTATATCTGTACCCCATAACTTGACATAGTATGCCCCGCCCCATGAGCACCCTTGCTGGTCCACGTTTCATCCCTATATGCATGTCCTTGCATCCATGGCTTCCACCAAGTAGATGTGTTGGTGGACTGGATCAGGGCTGACGTCTGCGATCTGGGTCTGCTTCCCGCAAAGGTTCCATCGAGGAAACTCAAGTCGCGAGGGAGAGAAAGATTGAGGATTCTGCACAGAAAAGAATAGAAGATGATGAATTAGATGGATATTAGCCATTATCGTGTTTGGGAAAGAAAGCTACAGCCTAAGAGTTGAGAGGTTAGATCGAGATCAAGTGTTACCGTGCTAGCGAAGGAAAGCTACAGAAATTTGCATCCATGGCTTCGACCAAAGTAGATACGTTGGTGGACTGGATCAAGGCTGGCCTCTGCAGTCTGCTGCTCCTTCTTCCAGCAAAGGTTTCGCAGATGGAACTCAAGTCACAAGGGAGAGGAACATCGAGGATTCTGTGTAGAAAGTTTAGAAGATGGAAAATTAGATGGAGATTAGCCATTATGGTGTTAGGGAAAGGAAGCTATACATATGAGATGAGAGATTAGATGGAGATCAAGTGTTACCGTGCTAAAGAAGGAAAGCTGCAGAAATTTTGGAAAGCTGAGCACTGGAGATGAGAGATTTATGGAGATTACGTGACATCTCCTTCTTATTGTATCATGATTAAAGGAGAAGGAAATTGTGTGATGATATTCCTTGATTTATGATGTGAGATCTCTTTTTTTAGCATCATGACGTGGGATCTCTTTCTTTTTAAGGATGATTCAAGTCTTATCTTTTAGGAAAGCAAGTATCTTGTGATATATTTTTTTACGTGACATGTTTGTTTAATGTACCATGATTAAAATAGAATAAATTCTGTAATTATATTTTTTTATTGTAGGACGTGAGATCTATAACGCTGATTCAAGTTTACTATCATGTCATATCTTTCTTCGAATGCAAGAAAAGGTGGCTATAATTTTTACAATGAAAAACGATTATTTTTATTGAATTCTTTTATCACACTAGTAGAAGGCCCGTGCGTTGCCACGGGCCTTTAAATCTTTTTGTTGGTTGCATATGTAAATGTAATGCATTTCAAATTTCACATGCATAGAAAAAATATAATAGTAACAATCGGAAAAGGAACTTGATGCAATGTACTTCCATTATCCCACTTCACTTGCATCTTCATCATTTTCAATTCAGTTGCAATGTATTTTCATTAAAAATGTAATTTGGCGACATATACACAGAGAGCAATGATCCAACTAATGATTTGTTATATGTTAAGATCTACTTGATGCGCTTAAGATAATTCCCTATAGTGTCAGGAATATTGTCTTCGGCTTCATTCGTGCAGTACTTGGGCAATTATAGTAAAAAGGTCTTCGTTGACTCGTAACCATTCTGCACGAGCACTACATGTAGTTAGCATGAAGATTTCACACGAAAATGTAAGAATATGTAATAGAGTACTCACCTTGTAAATTGGATGAACCAATTTTTTTGGCATTCATTCTCGAAAGTTTTTTTTTGGCATTCCAGAAAATTGTTTTCACATGGTGCTTTTTGTTCTTTTGTAGCATCTGTGGAAATATTTATTTTCCCTTAAACCATAAATACCCAACAACAGGAACTGCCATCCGTGGAGATGCTTAGGAATGCTACAAAAGAACGGAAACCATAGGCAGCTAAACGTTGTGAAGCTTATAAAGAAGAGAAGACCTAACAAAATCAACGGTCATGGGTATTCTATAACCCCATAACGGCAGATGGGCAAATTTGAGCACACCTTGGAATTAGGGGCTTATTTGAGTAGTGGGATCTAGTTAAGGGCACAAATGTAATTGACCCTTTCTTCTTCCAATGGTAAATGTGGAGAGAAAAGAGTTTGAGTACTCATCTGTCAAACATAACGCTAAACATTTCTGAATGAAAACTTGTATTGTGGCACTGTTCTGCAGAAAGAGGGGTATTCTCGAAAAGTACAACACTTCCAAGAGTCCAAGACCATATACAAGCATATATATACATATACATATATATATATATATATATATATATATATATATATATATATATATATATAGGGTGGGTCTATTATGGTAACACACCAAAATGCCTTATTCTGCACACCACCAAGATCGCGCCGCCGCCCCTCCCCTCCCGGCCTTCTACCGCGGCAGCTGCCTGGGCAAGCCGCCGCCCCTCCCCTCCCGGCCTTCTTCCGTGGCGGCGGCCTGGGAGCGATGCCGCCCCTCCCTTCCCCGCTTTCTCCCGCGGCGGCGGCCTGGGAGCGACACCGCCCTTCCCCTCCCGGCCTTCTTCCGCGGCAGCGGCCGGCAGCGACGCCGCCCCTCCCCTCCTGGCCTTCTTCCGCGGCGGCGGCCAGGCAGCGATGCCGCCCGTCGCCTCTCGGCCTTCTTCTGCGGCAGGCACCGAGCAACACCAGCCTATCGGCCTTCTTCCACGGCAGCAGCTCGGTAGCGCCGCCACCGAACTCCTCCGGGCCTACAATTAGCTATACTTCATCAGATGTGGATTGGTGCTGCCTCGACATCAAACCAATTCAAGCAAGGAGGAGTATGCGCAAGGTTGCTTCATCCACGGTAGCTTCTTGGAATAAGTCTGCATCGACCTTCAGAGCAAATCCTCCTTCCCCGTTCACCTTGAGCAACGTCCAGACTGCCCATGAACTTCTGAAGGGCAAGTGGACTGCACGGGCGAACGTGAAAGTTGTGCAGGCGGACGAGAAGGGAACTTCCTCCTGTAAACGCAAGGAATCACTGCATCACGAGGTAAGCAGTACACTTCCTCAACCATCTCAGTGTAGTTATCATAGACAAAGTAGTACAAGCAGTACAGCGCACGATTATGTAGTACAAAACCTATGCAATGCGGTTGCTTCAGTTTGTTGTGGGGGAAAATGCAGTACGCTTGTATAGGTTCATTACAGATAATGATGCAGTGCGGTTGCTTCAGTTCACCTTGCGGGGTGATGCAGTCACCATGCAATGCTTCGGCAGTACCATTTTGAACACATTGCAGTTCGCATGATTCAGTTCATTTAACCTGACAATTCAGCTCGGTCATTTTGTGTGCAGGAGATGACGTTCAGCAGATACAAAATGCCGTGCATAATTGACAGCACTGAGAACAACAACTTTCAGAAGAGTGGATATTCTTCTGAAAGAGATACTGGCTTGGTTACCCCTGAGATTCCTCGTGGATTCTTCACGACGACAAACAGGGTGCAGTACTCTCCACAAGAAGATTTTTCACATGACGAAGATGTAGTTGAAGATGACGATGATGTCACATTCGTCTGGGAAGGCACTCACCAACACGATGATAAAGACGATGACGATGAAGATGAGCCGATAACAGTTCTCAACCCAGAGTATAAGCACGAGTTCACTACGTTTGGACAGCATGTCCGAACAGACAATGATGATGCAGTTGAACACGATGTTGCAGCAGATGATGATTATGTCTATGATGATGTGCCACTGCTCCAAAATTTTCAAACCAATCCACCGAGACATCGTCACAACACTGGATTACCACCACGTCCACCTGTCGCACCCTAAAACAGAGCTCAGTGTCCACCTGCTGCACCGAAAAATAGAGCTCCAACCAGACCTGCTGCATCAACTTCGATGCTGCGACCACCAACGGTGCCTCGGTCAAAAGTAAACAGCAGGTACAAATCCTCCTCACTGTTACCGCCGCGAGATCCTCAACTCACACATCTGCTATAACCCCTCCATGTCCAATACAACCCGGCGAGCTGCAAACATCATCAGGCGAACGACTCTACACACATGTAAGTTTATGGTCTAAAAAAAATAAATAGTTGCAGTCCATTCAGATAACATTGCAGTGCACACTGATATTTCTTGTGAGATTTGGCTAGGAACATTGCAAATGCTTTATTAAACTCGTATGCACTCCTCGTATTCAAAAAATAGAACAGAACAAATTTTCTCATATAGCATTTCAATTAATGCAGGATAAAAACATGCAGCTGAATCTCGTACCTGCTGCTGGAATGAAATTCACCATGTACGACAAGGCATGGGACTTTTACAACAATTATGCAAGATGTGCAGGGTTTGGTATACGCAAGAGGGCAAAACACAGGACAAATGCCTACATTGTCTGCTCAAGAGAAGGGGTCCACAAGCAGGCTGTGTCACCGGGTACGTCAGAAAACATCAAAAAAGGATTGGCTGTAATGCAAAGATTAGAGTCAAAAAAAGGAAGGATGGCAAATTTGTGATAGAAATGGTTCAACTCAACCACAATCACAAGATGTTGGAAAGCCCCGGGATGCTTTTGCACATGCGATCGCACAAAAAAGACGATCCTTTGATAGACCAGTTAGTGAAAGACATGCAACTGGACAACCACACACATGCTCAGATGATGTCGACGCTGTCGCGTATGTCCGGTGGTCTGCAGTACATGGGACATACTAGCCGCGACTGGGTAAACACGTAAGCATGTAACAGAGCATATCTCTTGAGCATTCTGTATGTAATTATTCCCTGTTTGGTGAGATAAGTTTGCATTGTCTCTGAAAATGCAGGAAACAGAAGTTTGCCAGAGAAGAGTCTGAAGATGATGTCAAGGAACTTCTGAATTTCTTCGAGAAAATGCAAAAGATAAACCCAGAGTTCTTCTATGATTATGACGTTGATGCAGATAACCGTGTAAGAAACGTCTTTTGGGCGAACGCAAGTTGCAGAGAATCGTATGAAGATTTTGGAGACTGCGTTAATTTGACACGACGTATAAAGCTAACAAATTCCACATGCCGCTGGGAGTGTTTGTGGGGGTGAACCATCATCTACAGAGCACCATATTTGCTATTGCACTCGTGCGAGATGAAACAATACCATCATTTGAGTGGGTTTTCAAAACCTTTCTGAGGTGTATGAACAACAAGCCGCCAATCTGCATGCTCACAGGTACAAAAAATAAAAAACACCTGCATACTTACGTTTTGTTTTGTTTTGTGCACTTATATTTCTTCCATCTATCTTGCAAACACACAAACAACTTAATAAAAAAACAATGTTTGTCTCTTCTCAGACCGGTGTTCTTCGATGAAGGCAGCATTAAAAACTATCCTCCCACAAACTCTACATAAGCTGTGTCGGTGGCATATCATGAAGAAGTACAAGGGCCACCTCGCCTTGCTGTATAAGGCGCACGAGAAGCTCAAGGACGAACTCAATGCAGTGCTGAACCACCCACTAATGCCGTCAGAATTTGAACGAGCATGGAAGAACCTCATTCAGAGGTACAACTTGCAAGACGACGAAGTGATGAATTCACTGTGGGATGACAGGCACGAGTGCATCTCAGCTTACTACAAGGAAATTTTCTGTGCTCGGATGACTTCCACACAGAGAAGCGAGAGCATGAATCGCATACTGAAGAAAAATTTTGTCAGGGAGAAGCATGATCTCCATCTGTTTGCTCAGCAAGTGGACAAGTGCATTCAGACCAGGAAGGCCGTCGAGCACGCAGAGACAGTAGCAAATGAGGTAAACAAAATGTCAATCAAAAACTGCTTAAAAATATGACTACAAAAACAAACAATTTTTTCATTTCTCTGGATCGTAACAGTGCATTTGTGATCATGCAGTCAGAGGTAAAAACAACAACAAAGTTTGGCTTCGAAGTTCAGCTATCAAAAGTGTATACAAGGGCAGTGTTTGCAGATTTCAAAGAAACACTCTACCGTAGCACTGCATTCAGAGCAGAACGGTGCCCTGGGAACCCGACAAAGTATCTCGTACACCACTACAACAGATCGGATGCATTTGACTGGGCAAGGCATAATTTCCAAGTGGTCGCCGATGAAGAGAAAGGTGTCTACGAATGTGAGAGCAAACTCTGGACACACACAGGTGAGACTCCTAGCAAAAAAAATTCTAGATTCTCATAGTCATGCACGAAAGCTAACTTACTGAACTTTAAAAGTACATATGCATGTGTAATTCACAAAACTAAATGAAGTTCACTTCTTTAAAAAATGAACAAATAATGAAAAAAATATATGTTTACTAATTTCATGCAGTTCACTTACAGAACAAAAAAATCATGTGTTTGTCTGCAGGCCTCTTCTGCGTCCATGTCTTATGCATCCTTTCTCATTTGAGAGTACTCAACATTCCTGAGGTGTACATCATGAAAAGATACACCCGTAATGCAAGATTAGATGCAACGTTTGACAAAAGAGACTACGAACAAACAGCACCAGATGGAACCTCGCTTTTTTGCCGTAGAAAATTGCTGACAGAAACAACAATGGACCTTGCAAACAGAGCGACAAGGTCCGACGCTGGGTGCCACAGAGCGTTGTCTGGTATGAGGGCACTGATAGAGGAAGTTGACGTGCTTAATGAAGAAGAAGAAGAAGAAGCAAAACTAAAGCAAGCAGAGAAATCCCAGCATGACAATAATGCCGAGCAAGTAGAAAATACTGAACACATCGGAACTGGTGCTATCAAAAAAGAAACAATTCTTCCACCTCCTGTTTCAAACACAAGAGGAAGGAAGAAAGGGGTAGATGCAATCCAGAAAAAGGTGGCATGCAAGGAGAAAAATGATGACAAAAACAGTAAGCCACAGCCTGAGCTGGACAGTGATGGTCACCCACTGGGAATAAGAAGGTGCAAGACATGTAATGAAATCAGTGGCCACAATTCCAGGACGTGTACAAAAAGAAATGAACAAGAAAAACGAGGACATGGAGATGCACAACAAAACATAAATTCCACTCACAACACTAAGAAATGGACGAAACCGAGACATTGTAGCATCTGCAAAAAGAGGAAGAGACACAATTCAAGAACCTGCCCCAAAAGAAAAATAAAAGGATCAGAAAATGAGGAAGACGAAGAAGGTGAGATGAAAGAAGAAGATGATGACAGAACTGAAGAAGAAATGGCTTATGAAGAAGCAGATGGTGAAGAGGAGGAAGAAGAAGAGAGTGAAGAGGACGAAGAACGTGAAGAAATTGAAGAAACAGTGGTGTATGAAGAAACAGATGATGAAGATGATGAAGAGGAAGAAGAGAGTGAAGAGACTGAAGAGAGTGAAGAGGACGAAGAACATGAAGAAACAGTGTCAAAAAGACCACCACAAGGAAATGCTGCTGTACAGAAAAAACCAAGAACAACACCACTTTCAAAAAACAAGGTAGGAGCAAAGAAGGATGCAGTTCACAACACTAGAAAACGAAAACCACCATCAACCAGCACGCGGGGATCAAAGAAGGATGCAGTTCACAACACTGGAAAACCAAAGCAGCCATCAACCAGCACGCGGGGAGCAAAGAAGGATGCAGTCCACAGTTGTGGAAAACCAAAGCAGCCATCAACCAGCATGCGGGGGGCTACAAACACAAAGGTGCAGAGACAAGAACCAGCAACACCGCCATGGAAAACAAAAGAAAGTGCGACGTTAGACACACTCCAGTCACCGTGCAGAAGCAGCAGGTTAACGACCAAATAGATGAACAGACAATAAATTAATCGTATGCATAGCAGTTTGCTTATCTCTATGACTTATGTATCGGTTTAAATTTTGTGTAAACACAAATTTCTCGTTGACTATGAGTTATTCAACTAAACCACGTAAAAGAGAAAATGGTATATAGAGTATACCATATATATATAGCAGTCTTGAGTAAAACATTGACACATTTTGATTCAAAAACCATGTAAAAAATGCTGTTAGCTCGCTGCAGTCCAACGAGTAGTACATATAAAACGCATTTCAATATGCAGTATGGAACTTGCAAATATGCAGTACGCTTCGAACTATCATGCAATACTATAGACTAACTACATGTAGTACACACCATATAAATTGGGACAAAATGTGGAAACATGTAGTGCTCAGCTAACATATAAGCAGTTCACATATTGTAACCATGTAAACACAAATTTCCCACTGAATAATAATGGAAGTGGTTCAGATCACAAAAGTGCTTGTTACAAAACACATCAAAAAAGATGAAGCGTTCAACACGCAAAAGTACTTATTAATAATCAACCTCATAACCTTAGCCAATCACGTCAAACGTGATTCTAACCGTACGATCCTCGAGTTCAAAGAAGTTGAGGACAACAACTTGCTCAGACTTCAGGCCACTATCAATGACAAATTCCTTCCACCCTTTGTGCAGACACAGCCGCCCGTCAACGCCTACAATGTACTTGGCTGGTTGAAGGTATCCATTACCAATAACAACTTAAAGAATTCCTTTCTTCTTGATCCGGACATACCTAACAGCTCGTTTAGGAATTTTCTGTAAAAAATAATAAAACTGTTTGAGAACGAAACTAGCAGTACAATTCTCATACTGTGCACAGAGATAGATGAAGTGCACAACAGTCCAACGAGTAGTACATATAAAATGCATTTCAATATGCAATATGGAACTTGCAAATATGCAGTACGCTTCGAACTATCATGCAGTACTATAGACTAGCTACATGTAGTACACACCAAAAAAATTGGGAAAAAATGTGGAAATATGTAGTGCTCAGCTAATATATAAGCAGTTCACATATTGTAACCATGTAAACTAAAACATAAGCTACATGCACACAAGCATAAAAATAAAAACAAGAAATAAGAACACATTGCAGTACACTTCAAAAAACAAAGAAAAAAGTGCGTTCCTAAAATACTGCAAGTTCAGAATGCAATGGAATTATACAAAAAAAACACAAAGAAAAAAAAATCATATCTAACGAATCATACCATCTTGTAGTGAGTCTCCACATCTGTTGGTGTAAGCTGATGGACAAAAGGACTCGTGCAGCCAAGGCCACGCCGAATCAAGGCAGAATAGAACACACAAACGTTGATCTGGCCCATATCCAATCCTTCTGTGAATACTGTACCATATGCAAGCTGCTCGGCTCGCTCAGTTCGGCACAACACCTTCCCACCACGACGAGCACGACGGGTCTGCGAGCAAGCTGAACAATTGCAGTGCGTCGGCACACCATAACCATGGCCGCAACAGAAGAGATACGCACAGGGGCCTGGAGCCATCGCAACAAAAATCTAGAAAAGCAAAAAAAAATAATAGGCTGGAGAAAGGAGAGAACTTGCGGCTAGCGCAGAAATGAAATGCAAAGGAAGGGTATAAGTTAGCCTTCATTTATATAAGAGGAATGCAAAAAGGTCAAAACTGAAAATTAAAGGGGACTTAATGGAAATTATGTTCCCAATAATAAAGGACAATCAATAAAGGCTTATGTTACCAAAGAAAAAGGAACGAAAGAAGAAGGTGTACTTTGACTGCAGCAATTCCCACGAACAAATCCGCAGATCATTAAAAAATAATACTCTGAAAAATTATAATCCACACACCATTTTATGTGTGCAGTTCTCCAAATTTGTACCAGGAAGTTCACTATATGTGTGGATGAAGTGCAGTACATGATAAAAAAAGCAAAAGAGAAGCACTTTCGCAGCATTGGCATAGCTAGTCACAACTTTTTGGCAAAAGGAGGATGCACGCAGTGCAAAATGTGTACACCTGCAGCACAGAACTATGACGAATGCAGAGCGCATAGGAGCACAAAAGCAGTGCACACCCGTACACTAAGAAAAAAGGATACGAAAGAGGAAAAACAATAAAGAAAAATGATACCGATGCAGTGCACAAAAATGTAGCCCAGAAAATGTGCAGTACGGTATGCGTGCACATGCAGTACTAAAACTAAATCAATGCAGTGCACGCATGATTTACTAAAAAAAGCAGTGCACGCCCCAACATTGAAAAAGTAACAAAGAAAAAAAATTGACCACCCAGGTGCTACCGGCCCCAGCCAGTCTCGTAATAGGTCTGCACCCACAGAAGGGGAGTCGTTCTGAGCCACAGTGAATGGGGTCGGTTGCACATGGGCCCACAGGTCATAGAGCATATAGCTAAGAGCGCCGTGTATAAGCGCCCAGATAAGTATACGGAGGAGTTCGACCAGTATGCCTCGCCAGCACTTATAAACAGGTCGGGCGCGCCTTCCGCGGGCGAGGTGGGACTAAACATTAGGACGCACACACAGCGAAACGGGAACCAAGCCGTGCTCACAGGCCGACTTGGACCCAAGTACGTCTCTAAACTAGCCAAACACAGGCCCAACAAGGCCGACTAAGAAAAAACAATAAGTTTAAAAAAAATGGGGGGGCACCCCCCCTTTCCCTACCCGTCCCGTACCAGCGATTGTAGTAGGTACAAGCAAAAACAAGATGCAGTACGTAGCTGTAAACAATGCAGTGCATTACGTTACACGATGTAGTGAGGTATGGCAATCCAGTTCCCGATTACCCCTACACGAATAAATAAACTCAAAAAATAGTGAAGTACGCACATGTATACACAAGTGCAGTACTGAATTCTAGAAGATGCAGTGCAGGACTATATACTAATGCAGTTCATTATCGCACGGGATGCATGTATAAAACGTAACAAAATGCCCGTTCACATAGAAAAATATGGTGGTTAAAAAATGTGCTGATCAAAAATAAAACAAACCCACCTTAAATAAAACCACACGTTCGCATACAACCACCTGATCGGAGAAGTTCCATCGCCACAAGCCCACGATCACAGATGCAAAAACCAACCCACGATCCGCACAACCGCATCATCAGCGCGATCGTGCAGTTCATCCGACGAGGCCATCCCACCCCGCGCCCTCCCCTTAAATTCAGACCCCTGCCAAAGGCCTTCTCATCCACAAACAACACAAGTATCCATTGCGCTCCCACCAAAAGCACCAAGCCCTGCCACCGGCGATGACGTTCACCGACGAGTACAAGGGCGACAACGCCGTGGAGGCGCACGGCAACACCAAGTTGCACGTCATCCACACCAACGACAGGAAGCAGATGGCGATCACCCTCGCGCAGTACGAGCGCCACCTCAGCCTCCAGCGCCACAAGATCGTCGGCATTGATCTCGAGTACGACAACGACCCTGAAGCGACGCAGAAACCCGCCCTCTGCCAGCTCTCCATCGGCAAGAATCACCCGGTGCTGCTCTTCCAAATGAGCGACAATGAAAGGTGCACCGTCTTCGACAACTTCCTCGCCGACCCCAGGTACACCTTTGCAAGCTTCTCCATTGACGGTGACAAAACCAGGCTGGAGCGCGTCAAACTGGAGGTCGCCAACTTCGTCGACATCCAGAAGGAGTGGAGGGTGCCCGAGGCAACCAAGCCGTTGGACTCCCTCGGAGACGTCTCCAGCGTGCTCATCGACGACTACTACAACAACATGAAGAAGAAGATCACCGACGATGAGCACCAACGCTGGGCCATCCTGCCTCTATCCAGGAGGCACATCGAGTATGCGGCAAAGGACGCCTACGTAGCATACGAGATATGGAACCGCATCACCCTCACCGAGGATGGCCTTCGCCGTGCAAAGCTGGAGAAGGAGGAGCCCCCCAAAAAGCGCGCCAGGAGCAGCTGGGGATGGGGAGAGCCTGACTGGTGAAGAAGAAGATGGTGCCGGCCAGGAGCCAACAATGCCAGCGTTCTTTTAAAATTATCATCAAATTTGCTTTCTGTTGTTTGCTTATGTATCGTTAGTTTGCTTGTGTGCTGAACCTAGTTTGCTTGCCATGCACAATCGCTTTGTAATGATGAACTCTGATTATGTTAGTTTGCTTTCTGTTCAACTTAGCTTGCTGGTGATGAAATTGTCGTACATAATGCAAACAGGACGCATGCAGTGCAAGTTGCGCACGAATGCAGTACAGAATTTGTCCAATGAAGTCTTAACATACCCAACAAAGCAGTGCATGAACATAAATTTGAAAAAAGGAATACATAAGAGCAAAAACACAAATAGAAAAACGCAAAAACACGTAAAATAATTAAATACAGTCCGGAAGTACACGAAAGTACAGCACAGAACCATAATGAGTGAAGTACATGTATGATTTACTAAGCAGTGCACTCCCATACATTGGGAAAAGGATTACATAATACCAAAAAGATGGAAGCAAAAAAAATGGCAACTATACATGCAGTACGCAATGCGTACACATGCAGTACGGAACCCTGATCAATGCAGTGCACACTCCAACATTGAAAAAACACATAGGGCAGAAAAATAAAAGATAATAATAATTCAATACAGTCCGTTGTGTTGTTCTTTGTTTCATGTATGCAAGATTTTGATAATGTCCGTTGCTTGTGATCAATTGCTTTCGCAGAAATTAGTTTGCATTAGAACAAGTATCTACACAACTTTGAAAAATTTAATGAGTGACACCAAAACATACTATGCACATACAAAACATAACAGTCCACAAAAAAATAGTAATTATATAAAAATAAAAATTAATATTGATATATCCATATACCTTTCTAAACAAACGTGAATACAGTTCACAGAACGAACATAAGGCAGTTCAACAAGTGTATGCGTGAAGTGCAGTACATGCATAAATGAAGAACGACAAGGGCCCCAACACACACACTTGCTACACGAAGTGCAGTACTCAACATTGGTGTAAGTAGTACAAATGACAAGGGCCCCAATACATAAATGAAGAACGACAAGGGCCCCATCAAAGGGGACGCACGCAAAAACCCACCCGGACCCCACACACCCTAAGATAGACAGGAGGGCGACGGGGTATGACGGACTCGCCTACGCATGCGGCGCCGTGGCAAGCCGCGTTGTCGCCTGCTCCGGCTCGTTCCAGGCTCGGCCTCGCAGGGGGATGTGGAGGGGGGGTCACGACCCCCCCTCCCCACCCCCTGCTCGGCCTCACGCTAACGCACGCAGTGCGCTTGGTTGACAGGCACAGTGCGGACATTCTGTTTTCCCATC
>NC_041380.1:165363714-165376235 GCF_002162155.2 Triticum dicoccoides | reverse complement strand
AGGGGGGATCACGACCCCCCTCCCCACCCCCTGCTCGGCCTCGCGCTAACGCACGCAGTGCGTACAAGAACAATACAAAAAATATATAGACATCTAAAAAATTGGGGGGGGGCCAACCCCCCATGTACCTTAACGTACAAACAAATAAAAAAACCAACTACAAAACGCAACTATAGGCCAAAAGCAATGCGTTTTTTCTTTTGGCAAAAAAAGCAGTTCGGTGTGATAAAGCAATGCAGCTTAGGCATGCACACACATGTAGCACTTTGCTTGAATGCCAGAAAATGCAGTTCTCTTATATTGGACAAAGAAGTTAGGCATCAAATGCGATACAGTTTATCGAACACATATCATACATATAAAGCGTGACAAAAATGCCAGTTCGCATAGACCGTGGTCGTCAACAAAAAATAAAATTATACACTTATATATAGTGTATCAGTTATTGATATAAAATACACATACATATACAAAATCATCCACATGCACTGCTGCATAAACGAACAAGAAGAAACACAACGACAAAAAAAAGTCTTTTTCATACCTTGTCTACCTTAGTCAGCACACACAAACACAACATCAAAACCTAGCTATTGTCCACGCACAGCCTTTTGCACCCAGTAGAAAAACAGTGCCCCAAATGACTGTTACTGCGTCTGCGACTGCGTCTACGATTGCAACAGGGAAGTGAGCCCGAGGTCCGCAATCAGTTCACGTAACTCAAGCGACATGTCTTCATAACACTACATGTTCAAAGGATTGAACAGCAGCTGGAACATGTACTCCGCCTTCCAATCTTCAGCAGCTGGCTGAAAAAAAGAAAACAAATGCAAACAAGTGATTAAAAAAAAGTTGTCATAAAGAACAAAAAAGTAAAAAGAAAACAGAGAAGCTGTTACGTCGGATTTCAAAATTTTCTCAACTAGACGTTGGCCGTCATACAACTGTGTCATCCTCAGAACATAGATTCCGCACTCATTTGCTCCCTGCGCTAGCACGACCGGGTAAGATGGCTTCTCTGCCAATTTAACCCAGTCAGGAAGGTTCCTCGATTTATACATTTTTTCACCATAAATCGCCTTCAGCAGCTGAGTCATCCTCCTCATCTGGCAAAAAAAAGAAGCACAAGGTAAGAATAACACAAATCACGGATCAAAAAGTTGATATTCAAACGAACCCCAAAAAAAGTTGTTCTCAAACATCTAAAACAATCCCTCTTTTAAGTGCACGTGTGAGAAAAATGCAGTTTTGTCGCGCATATGTTGAAGTTCACTACATAAACAATTGCACTTTATAAAAAAATACAGTGGGAGAAACACAAAGAAAGCTTTACGCTTGGCAAAGAAAAAATAACATACCACTTTAGTGCAATCTGCGTGGTAGTCAGTCCTGCACCACCTTGTCGTGACATCAGGATGGCCAGTGTACTTCCTACTGTCATGGATATCAAGGGTCTGGCGATGCTGGTTCATCGTGTATAAGGAATAATGACCATCCTTGAATCGCGACATCATAATCTGTTCGCATAAAAAATGAAATCAAAAGTTCTTTCGACACGTACCACCAGGACCACTGTTCCAAAAATAACTATAAAAAGAAATGCAACAAACCAGGAAAAATAAATGACAAAAAACAATGAGTTTACCAGTTTTGCATCCAACAGGTTTGGGGCGTTGTTCACAAAAAATTTGAACTGCTTAACTGCATCTTCTAAAACAAATGAGCTATGCACAACTGGCAACACATGATTTCCGTCATTATCTCTCGTCACAGAGGTTTCCATTTGAAGAACGTACTGCCACACAAAAAAGAACAAAAAAGGACATGAAAAAAAAGAATAAACAATGCAAGCAGGCATGGACATGAAAAAGCTCAGTGCAGTAGGAAAGAATGGCAGCAAACGTTTACCGTGATAAATAAAGGTGAAAGTAGCAAACGTTCACCGGATTGATAAGCTAAACCCAATTCAGGGTCTTGCTTCCAGTACTTGATGACAAAATCCATGATATACGAATCCATTAAAGCTCCTTTGCCAAATGTATCATAGATATAGTCGATATTGTAAGTATCGACATCACCAAAAGGACCATGCACCATAAAGAACGCGTTCCTGCAGTAAACATACACAGATGGGATCAATAAAATTAGAATTAAAATCAAAACACACAAAAAGCATGAAAGGGCACACGCATCACATAAAAAACTTACTCGTGGTATTTGGTTACAAAATCTTTGCTGAGAACAAGATCCTTTATTTTAATCGCCTCATCCATATATCTGAACCTCGGAGGCTTCAATTTCTCTATAGAGCATCTCAACTTAAAAGCCCTCTCACCTGCCCTCTTGTTCGAAAATACTTCAACCTCATCCAAACGAGGATGATTAATTGCTGCACTCCTAGTCCTAGTTGTACGTGCACACGGTGTAACAAAATCATCATCATCAACATCATATACATCATGTGGAGAGCTAGGTCGAGAGACACTTCCACCATTAGGTCCAGACGCCACATTTGTGTTCAAACCAGAATTATCTGGAGAGATTTCAATGACACAATCCTCCATAACCACATCAAAACCCTGGGACTCAAATAGTGATGTACAACCTTCATGAAGCCCCCAATCAAAACCTAAAAACATGCAGAAAAAACATGGAAGCACTCAGTACAAAACACAAAAACCAAAAAACATGTATAGAGAAAAAATATAATGCAGCCCACTGTTGTATACAGCAATGCAGACCGCACTTGTATATAGCCATACAACCCACATATAAATAACAATGCAGCCCACTTCTCTACAGCAATGCAGCCCGCACTTGTATACAGCAATGCAGCCCACATGTAAAAGAACAATGCAGCCCACTTCTCTACAGCAATGCAGCCTGCACTTGTATACAGCAATGCAGCCAACATATAAATAACAATGCAGCCCACTTGCCCATAAAGAAGCGGAACCAAGCAGTAGTCAAAAATAAAATAAAGCGAGGATAAAGAAGTTCAATAAAACAACCTTTATATGCAAAAATTAGAAGTGATGTTAAATCAAGGCAACACTTCCTCGATGTTAGCCAGCTATAGAGCATGGCCTTTCTGATGTAGCCAATGTGCTCCACCCCAAACTTAGCAACTCGAACACCATCCCATGTCTGCAAGAATTGAAACATATAGAATCCACAATCATGCCTGCAATAAAAAGAATTAAAAACACCAGTTTCACAAAAATTAAGTGAAAAAAAAACTTGAACGGTATGATACAGAAGGGCTGTAAAGAACGCACCCATTTGGCTGCAATGGGACAATGACATGTTTCAACACAAATCCATCAAGTGTGGGAGGATTTAGCGGCTCATCAGAACTCAAGCTACCTTCTTTCCATGCACGCTTGATATTTTTAACCCTCCTCCTAAAAACCCTGACCGCATCAGGGCTGCCAGGTTTGTTGAGCGAGTCAAGAAATTCAAACCGCCTTTCTTTCACATTTAACGCAACTACACAATAATGACCAACACCATCCCTCATATCTGGCGGATCAAAAGTTGCAAAAAGGACCTGTTGGAAGCATGAAAAAATAAATAAAATTATTATAACAAGAAAAAACAGAATGCTATAAAAACAAAACAGGCAAAATACACATAAAAACGTCTCTCACCATATCCTTTTTATCAACACGCTCCTCGGCTTTTGAAGAGAACATCATTTTAACACTCCTGCCTACAGTACCACCATTCCAAATATTTGTCTGCGAATCAAAACCAAAAATCAAATAAGCAAAACAAGTCATCGCACGAAATCAGAAAAGAAAATGAAAAAAATAAAACAAAAATTTCTGCATTCTTACACAAATATGGTACGGGACAACCATTGTCGGAGATCTCTTAAACTTATCTACCAGCAAAGAAACCCCAAGATCTACAAGCCTTGTAGTGAGCATCCCTTTATCTCAAAAGGATTGACCAACTTCGCCAATGCTAATATCACCCATCTCAGTTTTAAAAGCAATCATGTCCTTGAATTTTTCATGAAAAACTCAAACATAAGATAGTAAAAAAAATAACAACAAATAAAACGGGTAAATACAAAAATTAGATAATACATATGAACAAAACAATACTTCTTCTTGTCCTTCCGAGCCCTTGTAACAGCAGCGTACAACTTATTGTATCTTTTCAGAAGAGCTGGATCAATGCTCGACGGTGTCACAACAGGGAGTTCATCATCTGTAATAAAAAAAGATGAAGTTCACTTATACAAACAATGAAGTTTAAATATTAAGATAAGGGAATTCTGCTAGCTATTTTGAAAATTATAGACAAAAGATCAAAGTTTCAGTTATCATTAAACATCTAATACAGATACCATAGTAATTAAACAACATGAATGAGAAAAACATCAAACTGCACCGTTAAAAAATCTCTTGCCTTCAGTGTCAGAGTCTTTAGGCTGCTGTTCTTCAGAACTGAGCAAAATATTTTCTTGCATAGGTTGCGACGAATCCACCACGACCTCACTGGACTTTCCTTCTGCAGCAACATCAGCATTCTCTCGATTTACAACAGTCTGGTCAACAGCAGCTTCCTTAGATACTTCAACTACATGAGGCTCCACTATCGATACTTCCAGAACATCATTGGACACCAGAGAGACAGGGGAAGCAACAACACTAGCAGCAGGGGCAGCATTCTCCGGTGGCTTTTCAATGCCAACATCAGAATCTTCATGCCGACTGGTGGGAACAGCATCATGGGATCCTTGAGCTACAGAAGGATCTGCACACTCAACGACAACCGATACAGAAGCATCAACACTGACACGGCCATCAACAGCACAACTGCCCTGATTCAGATCAACATGGACTTCCACGTTTTGTTCTCCAACCTGTGGAAAATTTAAAAAACACCCAGTAACACAAAAATAAGCATGGGGATAACCAACACAACAACACACAACACACTTATGTCAAAAGACTGCTGGCAACATACACATAACAACTACAGTCCACATATGCAAAACAACACCGACACACGTGTGTCAAACACAACTACAACTGCAACCCACATATACATAAAAAAACTGCAGTTCGCTTTGACAAACGCTGCAGTTCAGTTATGTTAAATACTGAAGCTCACATACGTAAATAAGTATGGATCACGCATGCCAAAAAGAACTGCAGTTCACTTCTGTCAAACAGTGAAGATCACACATGTAAAACTATTGCAGCTAACATACGCAAATGAAAATGCATATGGATGAACATAACAACGTACATCAAGTTTATAACAGACAACAAAAAATTAGATTACAACCCACTAACAGAACAAGTAATACAACTATACCTTATCAGCTACAACATCCAAAGGGGACACTGCATCACCCAAGACCTCATCCTTCCCAGAGCAATCGTAAGTCTATTTGTGCACATCACGAGCAGCGACACCAGTCTACGGCATAGAACAAACCAAAAACAAGAAATAAGATGGTACCGACCGAAAAACAAAAAACTCCAACTATGCACAAGCAATACACACTTCACAACAGAGAAGTACACAAAAAAAATATGGGAACCAAACAAATGTAAGTTCAGATAAAAAGGGAAGCATGGCAGAACAGACATGGCAGGAGTATTTATACCTGACGAACTCCATCGTCTCTAGTTCCATCGACACCAGAAGATTCCACTCCAGCCTATAACAAAAAAAACAAAAATAGTGAGGAGCAGTCAACATAATACTCAAAAAAGAGGTCCAAAGCCACAAAAAAACCTAGAACATACATTATCAGCGCCAACGCCAGCGTCCTGACGGATCATTTCATCCACAATATGCCCAGCATCCTTCTCATACCGACCGCATTTTTCTTCTTGTGAATGTCTCAATTGAGCATACGAAGAACGAACATTTGTCACTGCAATCTTCAGGCTTTCAATCACACCACAATCAAAATTGTGAGCAGCAACAATATCTTCATCTCGTGGGCCATGGCCAACAGGGAAAAAACCAGCAACTGTCCTCAACCTGTCACCAGAGGTTGGCAAATCTTCAGTCAGCTTCAAAACCTTCAGAAGAAGATCATCAATCTCCTCATGCTTTTTGCCGCCAACAAATGTCTATTTATAAGAGCTTGTATTATCAAACATCTATCGAGGCATGAAACCACGAGTATGCGGCACCTCATCATCACAGGCAGGAAGCTGACTACAGATAGGCTCATAAAACCTATCATGAATGCTAGGCCCCGCATCAGAGCTGCCGTGTACAACTACAACAGGACGGTTGTACACAATATCACCTGACGCCTTCCACTGCAAAAAAAGACAACACGCAAAGAGAAGTACACATGTGAGTACTAGAAGAGTTCACATTTATAATGACTGCACATTTTTTTAAAAAAATCTGATATTAAAAAATCAGCTGCACTAACCGACAGCTTCCCAAATTTGTAACTTTCCAAGTAAATCTTTCCCTTCACAAGCACATCCTCATTGTACAACTTCATCAGGTCCTTGGTCATCAGGTATGACGCGCGTGGCGTCAACGTGTGCATGACTGAAAATTTGCGAAGCTTCAAGCAGTCAAGATACATAATCAGGGGGACAACGGCACAACCCTCTGCACAATTCTGCTTGCTGCCTTCTGATTGCCACCTAACCACAGCTGCCTGCAACTAATCAACAACAAGCTGACAAAAGTCCATCTGAGCCATAGCCGCATAATCCATGTTCTCTACCATCGCAGCAACTCTACCCAAACGAACTGCAGGCCCCGGGCACAGCAAATTCTGGTAAAGTATCAGGAAGAACACCTTCACAGCAAGGTCAACACTCACATAATCATCTTCCTCCACCAACACCTTCAACTTCTCAAGCAAGTCCTTGACACCTATACTTTTTGAACGGTCAAAGCCAAGCTCATCCTTGAGGGCAGTCAACGATTCATCATGGCCGCTGGAAGCAGGCATGGGTGCAGTGTGACGTCCCATAGGTAAATCAAAAATATGATGAACTGCATCACGATTGATTCGAAGAACCCTGCCATTCCCAAAGTCCATTAACATAGTGGCAGGATCAATCACTCCCATCAAATAGCACATAAGAATGCGCGACACATTTTTCTTTACTGTCAGATCAAAGACAACACCAAATCCAGCATCCCTAACACGGCTGCAATGCGCCTCTTTCAACAAAGAAGCAGCCTTGCAAACAGTGGGAAGCGACAAACGCACAGTCTTGTTAAATAGAGAATCATCTCCCTCACCATCATCTTCAGTTGCATTGCTCTTACTAGACTTCTTCCTCTGTGTAAAGGGAAATGCAATCCACATTAGAAGATTAGGCATAAAAAAAGAGACATAGAAAATACAGAAAGAATAACAAATGAAGGAAACAAATGCAGTGCACTTCAACAAACCTTTGGAGCAGCATCCACCTCCTCGCCAGAATCACCACCAACATCTTCGTCGACATCATCATGGGCACGCTTGGGTACACTCTTAGATGGACCACAGTCTTTGCGTCTAGAAGGATGAACACCCTTCACATAATCAGCAAGCATAAAGTCGTCTTCATCAGAATTGGGACCTTCAGTAACATGTAGTCATTTGCGCTGAGGATCATCACTTCCACCAACTTCAGCGGTTCTCTTGCCAAGATTCTTCTTCATTCCAGCAACACGTGGACTCCGCCGAGGCGTACCACCTTCCTCAGCAATAGTACTCAACCTCTTCTTCACCTTGCCAAATTTACCACCCTTGGCACCATCTGCAGTTCTCCTCTGCTTCTCCTTTTCAGCAAACTCTTTTGACTCAATTTCAAACCTCAACTTCTTCTTGCTTTGCTTCAACTCATATTGACCATCCAATCCTGTGTAACTTCCTCTGTACCATCAACAGACTGCGACTATGTTTCAGACAAGACAGGACGTCTCTGATCAAAGCTCACACCAACATTACCCTCTACAAAATATGGTCAATCAATTGAGTAACCTCCTCAAACCCAGGCGCCCCAGCATGGAAAACAGACAGTACGTCAAAATAAAGTTTGTCTATGCTCGTTAAAAATTGCACAAAAAGAACAAATGCAGTACAGTTAGACATATAAATGTAGTGCTCAACCATAAACTCAAAATAAAAAATAATGCATTGTACAAAAAACTTGAATAAAACAACAATGCAGTTCACAAGTACATACACTGGAGTTCACATACAAAAATAAAATGCAGTGCTGCATATACTAAATTCATGGATATTCGCAACAAAAATGTCGAACTAGATAAAACAAAGCATACACAAAAATAAACAAATTAATCACATACTAGAAGAAGGGGCCACACTTATAGGAGAAGATTCAATCGGCGAATTCACTTGATGTCCTCCCTCGACACCATGATCCTTACCACCAGGACAAGGAGAGACAATTGGTGTATCATTATGAGCACTGCAATCACCTGCTAGATTAAAAAAAACAAGAAAAAAGAAATTACAAAAACATCACATGACAAAATAATGCAAACGAACGCTGACAAATAACAGAGCATAACCCAATATGCAGGATGAATTAGGAAACTAGATAAACACCAAACAAAATAAACAAAGCCTAACAAATAAGCACTCCACATACCCTGAACTCCTTCTCCCGGCCTGCTCGGCGAAGACATAGCGTTTCCCTGCAACACAAAGGACGGAGTGACAGACATAAGCAACAAAATCAGCGAAAATCTCACGAAACCCTAGATCCGCATTGCTACACACAACTATCGACTTCAAAATGAGATAAAATCGACTGCCTACGAAAAATTACACAAGCAAAACGAGCTACAACAACTACAAGAATCACAAAAACAAGGCGAGGGGACAATCAACACCGAGCCAAGCGGAATGTACCGAAGAAAAGTGTGCGGCGACGGCGGCGGGAAGGGGGAAGGGGGGGCGGTGACGGGAACAGACAGGAAAGGGCTGCGGGAGCGCAGCGGCAAGGGCTCACGGGGCGGACAGCGACGCAGAATGCAGGAATAAGGACCTCTTGAGGGCGGCGGTTCTCCGGGCGACGGCGGTTGCTGCACGCGACGGCGGTTTTGCCCGAGGGAGAGATGCCTCGAGAGAAACTGCAAGAGAGGAGAGTGGATTGTTCTCGGTCTCATTCTCTGACAGCGGAGCGGTGGAATAGCCTGGAAACGATACGTAGGAGGCCCGCGTGTCACAAAAAAGGTCACAAATAACGGGTCGGCCCAAAAACAGCCCGGACAAAATAAGCCAGTCTACATCAAAACGCACATAATACTAAAAACAACAAAAAAAACATGATGCAGTTCTTTGTGAAGAATCATGAAGTTCAAGCGGTAAAACAACAAATAAAATACATACAGTTCGTAAAAAAAGTTTAAATCAAAAACAAAACACATGTTAAGAAAACACATCCAAAAAAAGTCTACCTTCAGTTAAGTGCCACACAAAAAAATGTGCCCCCCCTCCGCTCTCCCCTTAAACCTCCCGCACAGTGAAGTAAGCACAGGCAAAAAAAACAAATGCAGTACACACTGCTGGAAAAATGCAGTGCATTTCTATACGGGATGTAGTACGCCATTATGCATTTCTTTTTCGGGATGAAGAAAAACGCGAACGCGGAAAAAGTAAACGCAGTGCGCAAGTACACGAACGTGCAGTACAGTATCATAAGCAATGCAGTACAGTCGTAATTTGCTAAGCAGTGCAGTCCCATACATTCGAAAAAAAAGATTACAAAAAAGTAAAAACATGGGAACAAAAATGAGAACTGTACATGCAGTAAGGAATGAAGTTCACATCTAGTACATAACCATGATCAATGCAGTGCACCGATGATTTACCAAAAAGCAGTGCACTCCACGGCATTAAAAAGCATACAAAGAATAAAAACTGATCACCCAAATGATACCAGCCCTAGCCACACAAAATTTGACAACATACATGCGTCTCTGAACTACCCGAACACAGGCCCAACAAAACCGACTAAGAAAAAACAATAAGTTCAAAAAAAAGTGGGCCCCCACCCCCTCCCTCCCATTTCCCTACCCGTCCCATGCAAGGGACTGCAATAAGTACCGGCAAAAACAAGATGCAGTATGGTGCGGTAGAAATATGCAGTGCATTCCGTTGCGCAATACAGACCACCGAAGCATATAGCAAAGACACGCAAAAAATGATGAAGTACACACATGTATACAATGTTGCAGTTCTGATTTGTACGCAACACAGTGCGTAAGTGTAATCAATGCAGTTATGTTGTCACGCAGTATACATCTATAAAACATGACAAAATGCCCGTTCGCATAGAAAAAGGTGGTGGTTAAAAAAAATGTCCTGATCAAAAATAAAACAAACCCACCTTAAAAAAAACCCCACGTTCGCATACATCCACCCGATCGGAGAAGTTCCATCGCCACAAGCCCACGATCACAGATGCAAAAACCAACCCACGATCCGCACAACCCCATCATCAGCGCGATCGTGCAGTTCATCCGATGAGGCCATCCCACCCCGCGCCCTCCCCTTAAATTCAGACCCCTGCCAAAGGCCTTCTCATCCACAAACAACACAAGTATCCATTGCGCTCCCACCAAAAGCACCAAGCCCTGCCACCGGCGATAACGTTCACCGACGAGTACAAGGGCGACAACACCGTGGAGGCGCACGGCAACACCAAGTTGCACGTCATCCACACCAACGACAAGAAGCAGATGGCGATCACCCTCGCGCAGTACGAGCGCCACCTCAGCCTCCAGTGCCACAAGATCGTCGGCATTGATCTCGAGTACGACAACGACCCTGAAGCGACGCAAAAACCCGCCCTCTGCCAGCTCTCCATCGGCAAGAATCACCCGGTGATGCTCTTCCAAATGAGCGACAGTGAAAGGTGCACCGTCTTTGACAACTTCCTCGCCGACCCCAGGTACACCTTTGCAGGCTTCTCCATCGATGGCGACAAAACCAGGCTGGAGCGTGTCAAACTGGAGGTCGCCAACTTCATCGACATCCAGAAGGAGTGGAGGATGCCCGAGGCAGCCGTTGGACTCCATCGGAGACGTCTCCGGCGTGCTCATCGACGACTACTACAACTACATGAAGAAGATCACCGACGACGAGCAACAGCGCTGGGCCATCCTACCTCTGTCCAGGAGGCACATCGAGTACGCGGGAAAGGACGCCAATGCAGCGTACGAGATATGGAACCGCATCACCCTCACCCAGGATGGCCTTCGCCGTGCAAAGCTGGAGAAGGAGGAGCCCCCCAAGAAGCGCGCCAGGAGCAGCTGGGGATGGGGAGAGCCTGACTGGTGAAGAAGAAGATGGTGCCAGCCAGGAGCCAACAATGCCAGCGTTCTTTTAGAATTATCATCAAATTTGCTTTCTGTTGTTTGCTTATGTATCGTTAGTTTGCTTGTGTGCCGAACCTAGTTTGCTTGCCATGCACAATCGCTTTGTAATGATGAACTCTGATTATGTTAGTTTGCTTTCTGTTCAACTTAGCTTGCTAGTGATGAAATTGTCGTACATAATGCAAACATGACGCATGCAGTGCAAGTTGCGCACGAATGCAGTACATAATTTGTCGAATGAAGTCTTAACATACCCAACAAAGCAGTGCACGAACATAAATTTGAAAAAAGGAATACATAAGAGCAAAAACACAAATAGAAAAACACAAAAACACGTAAAATAATTCGATACAGTCCGGAAGTACATGAAAGTATAGCATAGAACCATAATGAGTGAAGTACAAGTATGATTTACTAAGCAGTGCACTCCCATACATTGGGAAAAAGATTACATAATAGCAAAAAGATGGAAGCGAAAAAATGGCAACTATACATGCAGTACGCAATGCGTACACATGCAGTACGGAACCCTGATCAATGCAGTGCACACTCCAACATTGAAAAAAACACATAGGGCAAAAAAAATAATAATTCAATACAGTCCGTTGTGTTGTTCTTTGTTTCATGTATGCAAGATTTTGATAATGTCCGTCGCTTGTGATCAATTGCTTTTGTAGAAATTAGTTTGCATTAGAACAAGTATCTACACAACTTTGAAAAATTTAATGAGTGACACCAAAACATACTATGCACATACAAAACATAACAGTCCACAAAAAATAGTAATTATATAAAAATAAAAATTAATATTGATATATCCGTATACCTTTCTAAACAAACGTGAATACAGTTCACAGAACGAACATAAGGCAGTTCAACAAGTGTATGCGTGAAGTGCAGTACATGCATAAATGAAGAACGACAAGGGCCCCAACACACACACTTGCTACACGAAGTGCAGTACTCAACATTGGTGTAAGTAGTACAAATGACAAGGGCCCCAATACATAAATGAAGAACGACAAGGGCCCCATCAAAGGGGACGCGCGCAAAAACCCACCCGGACCCCACACACCCTAAGATAGACAGGGGGGCGACGGGGTATGACGGACTCGCCTACGCATGCGGCGCCGTGGCAAGCCGTGTTGCCGCCTGCTCTGGCTCGTTCCAGGCTC
>NC_041380.1:165328405-165362358 GCF_002162155.2 Triticum dicoccoides | reverse complement strand
CCCCACCCTCTGCTCGGCCTCGCGCTAACGCACGCAGTGCGTACAAGAACAATACAAAAAATATATAGACAACTAAAAAAATTGGGGGCCCCCCAACCCCCCCATGTACCTTAACATACAAACAAATAAAAAAACCAACTACGAAATGCAACTATAGGCTAAAAGCAATGCGTTTTTTGTTTTGGCAAAAAAGCAGTTCGGTGTCATAAAGCAATGCAACTTCGGCATGCACACACGTGCAACACTTTGCTTGAATGCCAAAAAATGCAGTTCTATTATATTGGACAAAGAAGTTCGGCATCAAATGCGATACAGTTTATCGAACACATATCATACATATAAAGCGTGACAAAAATGTCAGTTTGCATAGACTGTGGTCGTCAACAAAAAATAAAATTATACAATTATATATATTGTATCAGTTATTGATATAAAATACACATACATATACAAAATCATCCATATGCACTGCTGCATAAACGAACAAGAAGAAACACAACGACAAAAGAAGTCTTTTTCATACATTGTCTACCTTAGTCAGCACACACAAACACAACATCAAAACCTAGCTATTGTCCACGCACAGCCTTTTGCACCCAGTAGAAAAACAGTGCCCCAAATGACTGTTACTGCGTCTGCAACTGCGTCTGCGATTGCGACAGGGAAGTGAGCCCGAGGTCCGCAATCAGTTCACGTAACTCAAGCGGCATGTCTTCATAACACAACATGTTCAAAGGATTGAACATCAGCTGGAACATGTACTCCGCCTTCCAATCTTCAGCAGCAGGCTGAAAAAAGAAAACAAATGCAAACAAGTGATTAAAAAAAGGTTGTCATAAAGAACAAAAAAGTAAAAAGAAAACAGAGAAGCTCTTACGTCAGATTTCAAAATTTTCTCAACTAGACGTTGGCCGTCATACAACTGCGTCATCCTCAGAACATAGATTCCGCACTCATTTGCTCCCTGCGCTAGCACGACCGGGTAAGATGGCTTCTCTGCCAATTTAACCCAGTCAGGAAGGTTCCTCGATTTATACATTTTTTCACCATAAATCGCCTTCAGCAGCTGAGTCATCCTCCTCATCTGGCAAAAAAAAAGAAGCACAAGGTAAGAATAACACAAATCACGGATCAAAAAGTTGATATTCAAACGAACCCCAAAAAAAGTTGTTCTCAAACATCTAAAACAATCCCTCTTTTAAGTGCACGTGTGAGAAAAATGCAGTTTTGTCGCGCATATGTTGAAGTTCACTACATAAACAATTGCACTTTATAAAAAAATACAGTGGGAGAAACACAAAGAAAGCTTTACGCTTGGCAAAGAAAAAATAACATACCACTTTAGTGCAATCTGCGTGGTAGTCAGTCCTGCACCACCTTGTCGTGACATCAGGATGGCCAGTGTACTTCCTACTGTCATGGATATCAAGGGTCTGGCGATGCTGGTTCATCGTGTATAAGGAATAATGACCATCCTTGAATCGCGACATCATAATCTGTTCGCATAAAAAATGAAATCAAAAGTTCTTTCGACACGTACCACCAGGACCACTGTTCCAAAAATAACTATAAAAAGAAATGCAACAAACCAGGAAAAATAAATGACAAAAAACAATGAGTTTACCAGTTTTGCATCCAACAGGTTTGGGGCGTTGTTCACAAAAAATTTGAACTGCTTAACTGCATCTTCTAAAACAAATGAGCTATGCACAACTGGCAACACATGATTTCCGTCATTATCTCTCGTCACAGAGGTTTCCATTTGAAGAACGTACTGCCACACAAAAAAGAACAAAAAAGGACATGAAAAAAAAGAATAAACAATGCAAGCAGGCATGGACATGAAAAAGCTCAGTGCAGTAGGAAAGAATGGCAGCAAACGTTTACCGTGATAAATAAAGGTGAAAGTAGCAAACGTTCACCGGATTGATAAGCTAAACCCAATTCAGGGTCTTGCTTCCAGTACTTGATGACAAAATCCATGATATACGAATCCATTAAAGCTCCTTTGCCAAATGTATCATAGATATAGTCGATATTGTAAGTATCGACATCACCAAAAGGACCATGCACCATAAAGAACGCGTTCCTGCAGTAAACATACACAGATGGGATCAATAAAATTAGAATTAAAATCAAAACACACAAAAAGCATGAAAGGGCACACGCATCACATAAAAAACTTACTCGTGGTATTTGGTTACAAAATCTTTGCTGAGAACAAGATCCTTTATTTTAATCGCCTCATCCATATATCTGAACCTCGGAGGCTTCAATTTCTCTATAGAGCATCTCAACTTAAAAGCCCTCTCACCTGCCCTCTTGTTCGAAAATACTTCAACCTCATCCAAACGAGGATGATTAATTGCTGCACTCCTAGTCCTAGTTGTACGTGCACACGGTGCAACAAAATCATCATCATCAACATCATATACATCGTGTGGAGAGCTAGGTCGAGAGACACTTCCACCATTAGGTCCAGACGCCACATTTGTGTTCAAACCAGAATTATCTGGAGAGATTTCAATGACACAATCCTCCATAACCACATCAGAACCCTGGGACTCAAATAGTGATGTACAACCTTCATGAAGCCCCCAATCAAAACCTAAAAACATGCAGAAAAAACATGGAAGCACTCAGTACAAAACAAAAAAACCAAAAAACATGTATAGAGAAAAAATATAATGCAGCCCACTGTTGTATACAGCAATGCAGACCGCACTTGTATATAGCCATACAGCCCACATATAAATAACAATGCAGCCCACTTCTCTACAGCAATGCAGCCCGCACTTGTATACAGCAATGCAGCCCACATGTAAAAGAACAATGCAGCCCACTTCTCTACAGCAATGCAGCCTGCACTTGTATACAGCAATGCAGCCAACATATAAATAACAATGCAGCCCACTTGCCCATAAAGAAGCGGAACCAAGCAGTAGTCAAAAATAAAATAAAGCGAGGATAAAGAAGTTCAATAAAACAACCTTTATATGCAAAAATTAGAAGTGATGTTAAATCAAGGCAACACTTCCTCGATGTTAGCCAGCTATAGAGCATGGCCTTTCTGATGTAGCCAATGTGCTCCACCCCAAACTTAGCAACTCGAACACCATCCCATGTCTGCAAGAATTGAAACATATAGAATCCACAATCATGCCTGCAATAAAAAGAATTAAAAACATCAGTTTCACAAAAATTAAGTGAAAAAAAAACTTGAACGGTATGATACAGAAGGGCTGTAAAGAACGCACCCATTTGGCTGCAATGGGACAATGACATGTTTCAACACAAATCCATCAAGTGTGGGAGGATTTAGCGGCTCATCAGAACTCAAGCTACCTTCTTTCCATGCACGCTTGATATTTTTAACCCTCCTCCTAAAAACCCTGACCGCATCAGGGCTGCCAGGTTTGTTGAGCGAGTCAAGAAATTCAAACCGCCTTTCTTTCACATTTAACGCAACTACACAATAATGACCAACACCATCCCTCGTATCTGGCGGATCAAAAGTTGCAAAAAGGACCTGTTGGAAGCATGAAAAAATAAATAAAATTATTATAACAAGAAAAAACAAAATGCTATAAAAACAAAACAGGCAAAATACACATAAAAACGTCTCTCACCATATCCTTTTTATCAACACGCTCCTCGGCTTTTGAAGAGAACATCATTTTAACACTCCTGCCTACAGTACCACCATTCCAAATATTTGTCTGCGAATCAAAACCAAAAATTAAATAAGCAAAACAAGTCGTCACACGAAATCAGAAAAGAAAATGAAAAAATAAAACAAAAATTGCTGCATTCTTACACAAATATGGTACGGGACAACCATTGTCGGAGATCTCTTAAACTTATCTACCAGCAAAGAAACCCCAAGATCTACAAGCCTTGTAGTGAGCATCCCTTTATCCCAAAAGGATTGACCAACTTCGCCAATGCTAATATCACCCATCTCAGTTTTAAAAGCAATCATGTCCCTGAATTTTTCATGAAAAACTCAAAGATAAGATACTATAAAAAATAACAACAAATAAAAATGGGTAAATACAAAAATTAGATAATACATATGAACAAGACAATTTCTAAAAAACCATACTTCTTCTTCTTGTCCTTCTCAGAAGAGCTGGATCAATGCTCGACGGTGTCACAATAGGGAGTTCATCATCTGTAATAAAAAAGATGAAGTTCACTTATACAAACAATGAAGTTTAAATATTAAGATAAGGGAATTCTGCTAGCTATTTTGAAAATTATAGACAAAAGATCAAAGTTTCACTTATCATTAAACATCTAATACAGATACCATAGTAATTAAACAACATGAATGAGAAAAACATCAAACTACACCGTTAAAAAAATCTCTTGCCTTCAGTGTCAGAGTCTTCAGGCTGCTGTTCTTCAGAACTGAGCAAAATATTTTCTTGCATAGGTTGCGACAAATCCACCACAACCTCACTGGACTTTGTTTCTGCAGCAACATCAGCATTCTCTCGATTTACAACAGTCTGGTCAACAGCAGCTTCCTTAGATACTTCAACTACATGAGGCTCCACTATCGATACTTCCGGAACATCATTGGACACCAGAGAGACAGGGGAAGCAACAACACTAGCAGCAGGTGCAACATTCTCCGGTGGCTTTTCAATGCCAACATCAGAATCTTCATGCCGACTGGTGGGAACAGCATCATGGGATCCTTGAGCTACAGAAGGATCTGCACACTCAACGGCAACTGATACAGAGGCATCAACACTGGCACGGCCATCAACAGCACAACTGCCCTGATTCAGATCAACATGGACTTCCACGTTTTGTTCTCCAACCTGTGGAAAGTTTAAAAAACACCTAGTAACACAAAAATAAGCATGGGGATAACCAACACAACAATCACAGTTATGTCAAAAGACCGCTGGCAACATAGACATAACAACTACAATCCACATATGGAAAACAACACCAACACACGTGTGTCAAACACAACTACAACTGCAACCCACATATACACAAAAAAATTGTAGTTTGCTTTGACAAACGCTACAGTTCAGTTATGTTAAATACTGAAGCTCACGTACGTAAATAAGTATGGATCACGCATGCCAAAAAGAACTGCAGTTCACTTCTGTCAAACAGTGAAGATCACACATGTAAAACTATTGCAGCTAACATATGCAAATCAAAATGCATATGGATGAACATAACAACGTACATCAAGTTTATAACAGACAACAAAAAATTAGATTACAACCCACTAACAGAACAAGTAATACAACTATACCTTATCAGCTACAACATCCAGAGGGGACGCTGCATCACCCAAGACCTCATCCTTCCCAGAGCAATCGTAAGTCTCTTTGTGCACATCACGAGCAGCGACACCAGTCTACGGGAATAGAACAAAAAAACGAGAAATAAGATGGTACCAACCGAAAAAGAAAAAACTCCAACTATGCACAAGCAATACACACTTCACAACAGAGAAGTACACAAAAAAATATGGGAACCAAACAAAAGTAAGTTCAAATAAAAAGGGAAGCATGGCAGAACAGACATGGCAGGAGTATTTATACCTGACGAACTCCATCGTCTCTAGTTCCATCGACACCAGAAGATTCCACTCCAGCCTATAACAAAAAAAAAACAAAAATAGTGAGGAGCAGTCAACATAATACACAAAAAGAGGTCCAAAGCCACAAAAAACCTAGAACATACATTATCAGCACCAACGCCAGCGTCCTGACAGATCATTTCATCCACAATATGCCCAGCATCCTTCTCATACCAACCGTATTTTTCTTCTTGTGAATGTCTCAATTGAGCATACGAAGAACGAACATTTGTCACTGCAATCTTCAGGCTTTCAATCACACCACAATCAGTACACGAACATGCAGTACAGTATCATAAACAATGCAGTACAGTCGTAATTTGCTAAGCAGTGCAGTCCCGTACATTCGAAAAAAAAGATTACGAAAAAAGTAAAAACACGGGAACAAAAATGAGAACTGTACATGCAGTAAGGAATGAAGTTCACATCTAGTACATAACCTTGATCAATGCAGTGCACCGATGATTTACCAAAAAGCAGTGCACTCCACGACATTAAAAAGCATACAAAGAATAAAAACTGATCACCCAAATGATACCGGCCCTAGCCACACAAAATTTGACACCGTACATGTGTCTCTGAACTACCCGAACACAGGCCCAACAAAACCGATTAAGAAAAAACAATAAGTTCAAAAAACAAGTGGGGGCCCCCACCCCCCTCCCTCCCATTTCCCTACCCGTCCCGTGCAAGGGACTGCAATAAGTACCGGCAAAAACAAGATGCAGTATGGTGCGGTAGAAGTATGCAGTGCATTCCGTTGCGCAATGCAGACCGCCGAAGCATATAACAAAGACACGCAAAAAACGATGAAGTACACACATGTATACAATGTTGCAGTTCTAATTTGTACACAACGCAGTGCGTAAGTGTAATCAATGCAGTTATGTTGTCACGCAGTATACATCTATAAAACATGACAAAATGCCCGTTCGCATAGAAAAAGGTGGTGGTTAAAAAAATGTCCTGATCAAAAATAAAACAAACCCACCTAAAAAAACCCACGTTCGCATACATCCACCCGATCAGAGAAGTTCCATCGCCACAAGCCCACGATCACAGATGCAAAAACCAACCCACGATCCGCACAACCGCATCATCAGCGCAATCGTGCAGTTCATCCGACGAGGCCATCCCACCCCGCGCCCTCCCCTTAAATTCAGACCCCTGCCAAAGGCCTTCTCATCCATAAACAACACAAGTATCCATTGCGCTCCCACCAAAACACCAAGCCCTGCCACCGGCGATGAAGTTCACCGACGAGTACAAGGGCGACAACGCCGTGGAGGCGCACGGCAACACCAAGTTGCACGTCATCCACACCAACGACAAGAAGCAGATGGCGATCACCCTCGCGCAGTACGAGCGCCACAAGATCGTCGGCATTGATCTCGAGTACGACAGCGACTCTGAAGCAACGCAGAAACCCGCCCTCTGCCAGCTCTCCATCGGCAAGAATCACCCGGTGCTGCTCTTCCAAATGAGCGACAGTGAAAGGTGCACCGTCTTCGACAACTTCCTCGCCGACCCCAGGTACACCTTTGCAGGCTTCTCCATCGACGGCGACAAAACCAGGCTGGAGCGTGTCAAACTGGAGGTCGCCAACTTCATCGACATCCAAAAGGAGTGGAGGGTGTCCGAGGCAGCCAAGCCGTTGGACTCCCTCGGAGACGTCTCCGGCATGCTCATTGACGACTACTACAACAACATGAAGAAGAAGATCACCGACGACGAGCACCAGCGCTGGGCCATCCTGCCTCTGTCCAGGAGGCACATCGAGTACGCGGCAAAGGACGCCTACGCAGCGTACGAGATATGGAACCGCATCACCCTCACCCAGGACGGCCTTCGCCGTGCAAAGCTGGAGAAGGAGGAGCCCCCCAAGAAGCGCGCCAGGAGCAGCTGGGGATGGGGAGAGCCTGACTAGTGAAGAAGAAGATGGTGCCGGCCAGGAGCCAACAATGCCATCGTTCTTTTTGAAGTATCATCAAATTAGCTTTCTGTTGTTTGCTTATGTATCGTTAGTTTGCTTGTGTGCTGAACCTAGTTTGCTTGCCATGCACAATCGCTTTGTAATGATGAACTCTGATTATGTTAGTTTGCTTTCTGTTCAACTTAGCTTGCTAGTGATGAAATTGTCGTACATAATGCAAACAGGACGCATGCAGTGCAAGTTGCGCACGAATGGAGCACAGAATTTGTCGAATGAAGTCTTAACATACCCAACAAAGCAGTGCACGAACATAAATTTGAAAAAAGGAATACATAAGAGCAAAAACACAAATAGAAAAACGCAAAAACACGTAAAATAATTCAATACAGTCCGGAAGTACACGAAAGTACAACACAGAACCATAATGAGTGAAGTACATGTATGATTTACTAAGCAGTGCACTCCCATACATTGGGAAAAAGATTACATAATAGCAAAAAGACGGAAGCAAAAAAAATGGCAACTATACATGCAGTACGCAATGCGTACACATGCAGTACGGAACCCTGATCAATGCAGTGCACACTCCAACATTGAAAAAAATACATAGGGCAGAAAAAAAAATTCAATACAGTCCGTTGTGTTGTTCTTTGTTTCATGTATGCAAGATTTTGATAATGTCCGTTGGTTGTGATCAATTGCTTTCGCAGAAATTAGTTTGCATTGGAAGAAGTATCTACACAACTTTGAAAAATTTAATGAGTGACACCAAAACATACTATGCACATACAAAACTTAACAGTCCACAAAAAATAGTAATTATATAAAAATAAAAATTAATATTGATATATCCGTATACCTTTCTAAACAAACGTGAATACAGTTCACAGAACGAACATAAGGCAGTTCAACAAGTGTATGCGTGAAGTGCAGTACATGCATAAATGAAGAACGACAAGGGCCCCAACACACACACTTGCTACACGAAGTGCAGTACTCAACATTGGTGTAAGCAGAACAAATGACAAGGGCCCCAATACATAAATGAAGAACGACAAGGGCCCCATCAAAGGGGACGCGCGCAAAAACCCACACGGACCCCACACACCCTAAGATAGACAGGGGGCGACGGGGTATGACGGACTCGCCTACGCATGTGGCGCCGTGGCAAGCCGCGTTGCCGCCTGCTCCGGCTCGTTCCAGGCTCGGCCTCGCAGGGGGATGTGGAGGGGGGGTCACGACCCCCCCTCCCCACCCCCTGCTCGGCCTCGCGCTAACGCACGCAGTGCGCTTGGTTGACAGGCGCATAGCGGACATTCTGTTTTTCCCATCAAAGGGGACGCGCGCAAAAACCCACCCGGACCCCACACACCCTAAGATAGACAGGGGGGCGACAGGTTATGACGGACTCGCCTACGCATGCGGCGCCGCGGCAAGCCGCGTCGCCGCCTGCTCCAGCTCGTTCCAGGCTCGGCCTCGCAGTGCACTCTCATACATTGGGAAAAAAGATTACATAATAGCAAAAAGACGGAAATGAAAAAAATGGCAACTGTACATGCAGTACGTAATGCGTACACATGCAGTACAGAACCCTGATCAATGCAGTGCAAGCTCTCGACATTGAAAAAACACCTAATAAAGAAAAATAAAAGGAAAAAAAAGTCCACCCAGGTGGCACCGGCCCCAGCCAGTCCCATAATAGGTCTGCGCCCATAGAAGGTGAGTCGTTCTGAGTCACAGTGCATGGGGCCGGCCACACATGGGCCCACAGGTCAGAGAGCATACAGCTGCGAGCGCCGTGTTTAAGCGCCCAAATAAGTAACAAGAGGAATTCGACACAGATGCCTCGCCACCACTTATAAACATGTCGGCCGCGCCTTCCACGGGCGAGGTGGGACTAAACATTAGACCGCACACAGCGCACCGGGAACCAGCCGTGTGCTCACAGGCCGACCTGGGACCAATTGCATCTTCACTACCAGAACACAGGGCCAACAAAAAAAAAGAGAGGCCACTGAAAATAAAAAAAATGCTACATACCATACACAAACACATGCCCAACCACGCGTTCGTAGTTCGCCATGATATGACAATGCAGTTTGCTATTTTCAAGTAAGCAGTCCTGTTGCTTCTTAAATGCATTCGTGTTCACTGAATCACACCCAATCCACCACCTAACGCCAACCACACCATTTATTACTTCCATTGCTCGATTAGTTGCATAAAAACTTATCCATGCGTGCTATAGACTAACACAACTCCTCCCCCCATTTCTCATTTTCCTCAAAACGTAGATCTAGGGTTCATCCCAACCACAGCTCTTCTCTGGAATTCCACTGAACCCGCCATCGACTGTAAGTGCGGGTGCTTGGCAAGGATGGCTCCGGTAGCGGACACATGCGTCTACGCAAAAGGCCTACAGCTCACCAACACCGAGTGGCGCAGCATGCTCAACTGCCTGATGATACCCAATAGGGGGTTTCGTGCGCCATTTCTTCATCGCCTCACAACCGCAGATCTACAGGAAAGTTGGGTATGTTTTTCCACTCTCAATTTTTGCACATAATCTAGACTGTAAATACACATCTGAATATATAGTTCAATCAATTTGTTCAGTAATATCAACAAAAATACAAAACAGAATTTGTATTCTTGTTCAGATCTGTTAGCTATTAAGACTAGATGCTTCCACCTATCTTTCTTCAGTACCACACCATGTATCGACATATGTACAAAAAAAGGTTCAGTAGATAAGTTGCAGTTATCTTAACATGCTGGAGAAGTACACTATTACTGACATTGCAGTGCACACATGTTGCAGTATAATATATATCCCAGTAAAACTAGGAGTCAATTGCGTATATAAGTTTGTTCATACATTGCAACTACTTTACAAAATACAATCATATGTATGTAACTATTTAAGTAAACATAAATAAATCATACTAAGTATAAAACAAAAACATTTGCTGTTTACTTACAAATTCTTTTTCCACCCATTACAATATGCAGAAACTGCCATCCACAATAAAATTTCATGCTCCGAGTTCAGGGAAGCTTACTTTGGAGACAGAACACAAGAATGGCTATGGAGACATGGAAGCTGACTACCACATCGACTCTGAAGACTGCATCAACATAACTACTGGTTGGAAAGATTTTGTCTCCCAGAATGGCTTTAAGGCCGGAGAAGTGGCCATGGTCTTTTTCTACAAAGAAGAAGACTCCATCAAATTTACAATATTTGCACTCCACGCTGTCTAATATGAAGCAACCAATATTTCTAATGCTTTGCTTATGCTGTATGCTTTTAAAATTATGTCCAACAGACAATTTGAACGATGCCTATTTAAAGTATGCAACCTCAACTACGTCATTTTATCATCCTTTTTAGACAAAGTTGCTGTTGGCAGTAATGCAGTTCTCTCGAACACATAGTGTGGTACTAATAATAACAAAAAGCAGCCATCTGAAACAGTAACAAGGAAATGCAAATGGTAGAAACTTTGCACTTAACATACGATGTTCAAAAACAATTACCATAGTATGCAGTTCAAAAAAATCTTATAATAACTATTCAGCTAACACAAGCGTATCATGGACCATCCATTCTAATAGCAGAATAGAAAATTAACAACACTGCTAATGCAGTACAGAAATGCATATTATGCAGTCATCTAGAACACAGAATGTAGTTTAAGAAAAGGATAAATCTCATAAACAGCCATAACCACTGTAATACAGCTACAACGAAGTACGCTACCAAAGAAAATGCAGTGCACTACAACGTATACCGCGACTACAACAAATAAAATTAAAGCACTCAAACTACAGACAATGTGATAGACTGATAGAGGTGTCAATTTCACTCGCACTTCCATAACTCGCCTAAAAATTGTACAGCCACTAAACTATCAAAAAATACACCCGCAAAAATTTACATGGAAGACATGGCAACTTGACGAACAACATCACCTTTCATTTAAAAACCGCGATACAAAAAATGACAATTATACCCGCAATACAATGAATTCAAACCTACAGCAATAGTAATTACAATATTCAAACACGCGTGGACGGGCAAAAATCAAAAAAATCAACAAGAACAGAGGAGCGGATGAAGCTCACCCGCCCGCACAACCAAAATAGCAAGAAATTGAAAACTAACTCCTAAAAATTAACAAATTATAGAGTGAATGGACCGATTAAAATGAACGCAATCAAACAATTCCTACTAAATAACAACATCCGAGCACAAAAAAAACGCATCTGACGCGAACATGAACGAACAGAGAAAGCTCGTTTGCCAAATCCCTTGATTTGCAAGCACTCTAGTATATTTTCCTGTAAATTAGAAAGAATAAAGCTAAAATGAGATGCAGACACAAACTGAATCATCCCGCGACACCCGATTCCACATAGAACATGCGGGCGGAACACCGGAAAATGAAGCAGTTCTCCCGTGAAGCATTGCAGTGCCCAACGTAAAGAAGATGTAGTGCACTTGCGTTCAGCGTGCAATGCGGAAGTGGTGTGCAGAATAGTTATTCTGCTAATATTAGCAGAATAGGCCGTCTATATATATATATACACTCTATTCGTCACCCTGGTTGAGGAATAATTATTCTTCACCCCTCTCTATTTTGACATCAATGCACCGTATTTTTATGTTTCATAAATTTAGTCTTATTTCATACATAAAAAGAGAACGTAAGAAAATATGTATTCGCCGTAAAAAATATTTTATGTTACGTAAAATTACGAATGTCAAAACATAGTGTAAAACATACATAAAATGTGATTTTTCTGGTCTTATAACCTATATTTTTATTTTTTTTAAACCAAATTTTACATATTGAATCAATCTGCACGTAACTATTTATATTCTAAACGTAATTTATTTAGAAAGCGATCGTAAGATTACCTCGGGTGAAGAATAACTTATTCTACATCCTGGGTGATGAATAGTAACACTATATATATATAGTACTATTTCAGTTATGGTTATTAAATTTATATAATTTGATGCAAAAAAACCACATTCATATGCACCGGCAGATGTGGGTGATATACAACTTTTCTCCCTGGAGATCCCTATTAATACTACAAGCTATTTCTTGGCACAAATTTCTTTGGAACATGAAAAAACACTGAGCAACAGTGTTGTCATGTATGAGATGGTTAGCATCTGCAGTATGAAACTTTTAGGAAGAAATGTGTCACTGAAACAAACCAAGATTTGTGATTGAGGTGGCTGGCAAAAAAAAGATGTGGTGATTCCATTGTTCTAAAAATAGTGTCCTTGAAGTTGTGGTAGACTGTATGAATAGTCATTTACTCCAAAAGCTTATTCTTTCTGTGTCAGTATAAGATGATTTTCTTCCTGAAACACAAATTTCAGCACACTTCACAATAACATCTCATATGTCCTCTCAAGTTTCTCCAGCTCCACATTAATCCAGTCAACAGACTTGCCTAAATAAAAACATGGTGATATTTCATATTAAGGCTAATAAAAATAAGAAAGAAAATTAACAACAATATCAGAGTACTATCTGCCATTTTTTGGTAAGATGCCATATACGAATAGCTGAACACCAAATGAAAATTCCTGGTCGACAATTTTCTATACATGAATGTGCCTTCATGTTCAATTTCAAGGTTTCAATCCATCCAATTTTGTTGTTGCAAGATACGAATTTCAGTTCCCAAACCTACAAACCAAATCCAATCATAACCAGATATTGAAAAGCACATCTCATCATGAAACTGAATCTCCATGTTGCTCACGTCACTGCCCCACCGTTCAGGCTGGACGTGGCGAGCGAGCCTTTAGCCTGGCTTGCGGCCCGCTAAGGACCGGATCGAACGGTCCTAGCCCGGTAAAATAATTAGTCGTTCCAAGCTCAAGAATCGGGCCCGTCAAAGCTTTGGCCCTGTCCTGTTTTTGACCGAGCCGACCGAACAGACCGAAAATCCAAGTGACGACCTGCGCGAAAGGAGTAGTGGAGGAGCAATGTAGGGAGCGCTGTACCTGCCCGCCGTCGACCGTCGCCGTCTTCACCTGCTCGTAGTAGACTGCCTCCTCCACGTCTGGCTGCCGTCGACCATGCCAGTGTACAACTGCTGTCGAAGTTTCACAAAATATAGTTTCGTCAGAGGTAGCCGTAAGCTGCTAGAAGAATTCAGTTTCGTCAGACAATACAATTTTCTTCAGTTTCGTCAGAAAATACAGTTTTCTTGGAAGAGCTGCCATGGCAGCCGTTTCAGCACAGCACACACGATCAACCGTGACTTTCGCATGTAACACAATCAGGCAAGTATTTTTTGAAATGCAAGGAGTAGATATAATAGCGTCCACTTCCTATAATCATGGGCCATCACCCCGGCTCAATTTCCTTTTATTCAGTCGAGCAGGAAACCAAAAATATGAGGGAAACACGGTTTGATCCGAAAATCATGGCGCCATTTGAGGAAGAACTTGACGTCAGCTTTGATCCTCTAATCACGGCAAGGCCCACAAACATAAAATCGTGGCCTCATACGCGTGCTACAGTACTTGCATGCAATAGAAAAAATTGTTAATGAACAAATATGTGCAGGTTCATGGATAACAGGTGCGCCGCCCAGCCCACACGTCGCCCACCTTGCCGTTGGTGCTGCGCAAGTTGCACACCTCGCCGCTGCACCCGTGCAAGTTGGCGCCAGTGGTTGTTGGCCGGTCCACTCAGTCCGGCCCAGGCTTGGCCGCCGCTGGTCCGGTCCCTGAAATCAGGATCGTCATGATGCTCAGTCCGATTCCGTCCGGACCGCCGATGGTCGGTCCAAACAACGGCTCGGACCGGCACCGTGTCCACCCTGACCCACCGTATACCCCCCGAGGCGTGTCTCCGAAAGGCCTCTAAAGGCGTCGTTGGACACCCCGGCAGTCTCTTCCGCGCTGAGGGGAGGCAGTGTCGCCGCCGCCACCAAACATCATGGGACAAGGAACGGGGTCGAGCTCGAACTCAAGGGAGCGTCGGACATTGCGAGGTTGGTGCGGAGGCTAGTCAGTTCTCACCGCACCAGGCTCTAACACAACAGAGTAGCACAAATGTAGCAGAATTTCACCAACCAAAATGGAGTAGCATAGGTGGAGCGGTTCTCACCGCACCGGGCTAAAAAACTGAGAAAAACTAAAACCCAAGAATTTGGTAACCAAATCAACCAAGAACAAACAAACCACCGAATGCAACACAACCATGGGCAAGCCATTGAACGCAACCCAAAGACGGTCAAACCATACAAGAAGGTCGAAGTGCACTTGCCTCAAGCCATAAATATGCTCATGAAGAATTTCTCTTAGCATTGAAAGCTACGAAACCTGAGGAAAAAACACTCTTAATAATATCTTAACAACCGAGGTCACTACAAGCTAAAGCTCTGAAACCTGAAGAAAAAAACACTCATAATACCTAGTTTGGCTGAGGAAGCACACTGCACCGAAATTGAGATGCCACGGGTTGTAGATTTTTCTAGTTTTGATTGTTTCGGCCAGCAGCAAAACACTTGTGCTGGATCTAGATGAAGCTTAGTACTTGACATGAGTAAGGTTTCTATTCTCTTGATTGTTTCAAAGCTTGACGTAAATGTTGGCTGGACCTGATGAATTTAGCAGCAGAACAAGAATACCTGGATGAAACTCCAATCGTGGAGATAGCTTGTTTGGCACGTCCTCGATGCCATCGCCGTCATGAAGCACATGGTGTTGGCATCGCTGGCGGCAAGGCAGGCAACTGCAAGACAAGATCATGAACGTGTGAACCTTTCTTGTGCTAACGTCCTCAGTCCTCACCCGTAGTTACGGCGGTGGGGATCGTCGGTGAGATGCGGCGGATCCTCGTCCAGGATGCCGCGTTGCTCTCCTCTGCCCCTCTCTCTCTATGGATGAAGTCAATCCATCGAGTCAATTAGGATTGTGTTCAAATTTTCTTGGGATATATGTGTTGTTATTAGGGAAAGGGGTATAGCATTCTGATTTTCCCATCAGGATATACTTTGGGATATACTTGGTTAAAACTTGGAAGGAGAGGAAACGGGGGACAGTTGACGTAATTGGAAGGAGCGTAATTGGTGGGATCCATTGATAATGAAGAAGCGCTACAGGCAATTTTTTGACGCAATAAACCAGGTGGATGCCAAATTGCGTGCGGTTTTTGGAAGAAAATCTGTGGGAGGGAAACAATCGATGCGTAGGCAAATCCTTCGATCGGTGTGGGAGGGAGGTAACGAACGAACGAATGACGTACGAACTCCTCCATTAGGAGTAGAGATAATTATATTGGTCGATCTCAACCGTAATAAATCGGTCCCACCAGATTAACGACACCTAATTTATGATTAACGTGGAAATTTTTTGGGAGTCTCTAATTAGTATAGGTATAGATTATAACAATGAGACATATCATAGACAGAGAATTGCAATGCCGTGGTCATAATCATACCCCAAGTTAAAAAAAATAAGCGAATGGCTTTCATATTCTAGCAATATGTCATGGTTCAAACATCATGTAACAATGAGAGGAAAACAGCTATGACAGCGCCTACTCATATTCTACCATAGCACTTACTACTACTGTTCTTATATCAACTCTAAGCAATAACATGCTGTTGGGGAACGTAGCAGAATTTAAAAAAAATTCTACGCATCACCAAGATCAATCTATGGAGTCTTCTAGCAACAAGAGGAAAGGAGTGCATCTACATACCCTTGTAGATCGCGAGCGGAAGCGTTCAAGAGAACGGGGTTGATGGAGTCGTACTCGTCGTGATCCAAATCACCGATGACTGAGCACCGAATGGACGGCACCTCCGCGTTCAACACACGTACGGTTAAGGAAGACGTCTCCTCCTTCTTGATCCAGCAAGGGGGAAGGAGAGGTTGATGGAGATCCAGCAGCACGACGACGTGGTGGTGGAAGCGGCGGGATCTCGGCAGGGCTTCGCCAAGCTCTAACGAGAGGGAGAGGTGTTACGGGGGGAAGAGGGAGGCGCCAGGGCCTTGGGTGCGCAGCCCTCCCTCCCCCCTCTTTATATAGGGGTCCAGGGGGGGCGCCGGCCCCTCTAGATCCCATCTAGATGGGGGGGCAAGGGGGTGGCTTGCCCCCCAAACCAAGTGGGGCGCCCCCCACCCCTAGGGTTTCCAACCCAAGGCATAGGGGGAGGCCCAAGGGGGGCGCACCAGCCCATCAAGGGCTGGTTCCCCTCCCACTTCAGCCCACAGGGCCCTCCGAGATAGGTGGCCCCACCCGGTGGACCCCCGGCACCCTTCCGATGGTCCCGGTACAATACCGGTGACCCCCGAAACTTTCCCGATGGCCGAAACTGGACTTCCTATATACAATTCATCACCTCCGGACCATTCTAGAACTCCTTGTGACGTCCGAGATCTCATCCGGGACTCCGAACAACTTTCGGGTTACCACATACTAATATCTCAACAACCCTAGCGTCACCGAACCTTAAGTGTGTAGACCCTACGGGTTTGGGAGACACGCAGACATGACCGAGATGACTCTCCAGCCAATAACCAACAACGGGATCTGGATACCCATGTTGGCTCCCACATGCTCCTCGATGATCTCATCGGATGAACCACGATGTCGAGGATTCAATCAATCCCCTATACAATTCCCTTTGTCAATCCGTACGTTACTCGCCCGAGATTCGATCGTCGGTATCCCAATACCTCATTCAATCTCGTTACCGGCAAGTCACTTTACTCGTACCGTAATGCATGATCCCGTGATCAACCACTTGGTCACATTGAGCTCATTATGATGATGCATTATTGAGTGGGCCCAAAGATACCTCTCCATCATACGAAGTGACAAATCCTAGTCTCGATTCGTGCCAACCCAACAGACACTTTCGGAGATACCCGTAGTGCACCTTTATAGTCACCCAGTTACGTTGTGATGTTTGGCACACCCAAAGCACTCCTACGGTATCCGGGAGTTGCACAATCTCATGGTCTAAGGAAATGATACTTGACATTCGGAAAAGCTCTAGCAGACGAACTACACGATCTTGTGCTATGCTTAGGATTGGGTCTTGTCCATCACATCATTCTCCTAATGATGTGATACCATTATCAATGACATCTAATGTCCATAGTCAGGAAACCATGACTATCTTTTGATCAACGAGCTAGTCAACTAGAGGCTCACTAGGGACGTGTTGTGGTCTATGTATTCACACATGTATTACGATTTCCGGATAACACAATTATAGCATGAACAATAGACAATTATCATGAACAAGGAAATATAATAATAACCATTTTATTATTGCCTCTAGGGCATATTTCCAACAGTCTCCCACTTGCACTAGTGTCAATAATCTAGTTACATTGTGATGAATCAAACACCCATAGAGTTCTGGTGTTGATCATGTTTTGCTCTAGGGAGAGGTTTAGTCAACGGATCTGCTACATTCAGGTTCGTATGTACTTTACAAATATCTATGTCTCCATTTTGAACACTTTCACGAATGGAGTTGAAGCGACGCTTGATATGCCTGGTCTTCCTGTGAAACCTGGGCTCCTTGGCAAGGGCAATAGCTCCAGTGTTGTCACAGAAGAGAGTCATCGGGCTCGACGCAATGGGAATGACTCCTAGGTCGGTAATGAACTCCTTCACCCAGATTGCTTCTTGTGCTGCCTCCGAGGCTGCCATGTACTCCGCTTCACATGTAGATCCCGCCACAACGCTTTGCGTGCAACTGCACCAGCTTACTGCCCCGCCATTCAAAATATACACATATCCGGTTTGTGACTTAGAGTCATCCAGATCTGTGTCGAAGCTAGCGTCGACGTAACCCTTTACAACGAGCTCTTCGTCACCTCCATAAACGAGAAACATATCCTTAGTCCTCTTCAGGTACTTTAGGATATTCTTGACCGCTGTCCAGTGTTCCATGCCGGGATTACTTTGGTACCTTCCTACCAAACTTACGGCAAGGTTTACATCAGGTCTGGTACACAACATGGCATACATAATAGACCCTATGGCCAAGGCATAGGGGACGACACTCATATTTTCTCTATCTTCTGCCGTGGTCGGGCATTGAGCCGTGCTCAATTGCACACCTTGCAATACAGGCAAGAACCCCTTCTTGGACTGATCCATATTGAACTTCTTCAATATCTTGTCAAGGTACGTACTTTGTGAAAGACCAATGAGGTGTCTCGATCTATCTCTATAGATTTTGATGCCTAATATATAAGCAACTTCTCCATGGTCCTTCATTGAAAAACACTTGTTCAAGTAGGCCTTTATGCTTTCCAAGAATTCTATATCATTTCCCATCAACAGTATGTCATCCACATATAATATGAGAAATGCTACGGAGCTCCCACTCACTTTCTTGTAAACACATGCTTCTCCATAAGTCTGTGTAAACCCAAACGCTTTGATCATCTCATCAAATCGAATGTTCCAACTCTGAGATGCTTGCACTAGCCCATAGATTGAGCATTGGAGCTTGCACACCTTGTTAGCATTCTTAGGATCGACAAAACCTTCCGACTGCATCATATACAATTCTTCCTTAAGAAAGCCGTTAAGGAATGCCGTTTTGACGTCCATTTGTCATATCTCATAATCATAGAATGCGGAAATTGCTAACATGATTCGGACGGACTTTAGCTTCGCTACGGATGAGAAAGTCTCATCGTAGTCAACCCCTTGAACTTGTCGATAACCCTTAGCGATGAGTCGAGCCTTGTAGATGGTCACATTACCATCTGCGTCTGTCTTCTTCTTAAAGATCCATTTATTTTATATGGCTCGCCGATCATCGGGAAAGTCAGTCAAAGTCCATACTTCATTTTCATACATGGATCCTATCTCGGATTTCATGGCTTCTAGCCATTTGTCGGAATCTGGGCCCGCCATCGCTTCCTCATAGTTCGAAGGTTCACCGTTGTCTAACAACATGATTTCCAAGACAGGGTTGCCGTACCACTCTGGTGCGGAACGTGTCCTTGTGGACCTACGAAGTTCAGTAGCAACTTGATCTGAAGTTTCATGATCATCATCATTAACTTCCTCTCTAGTCGGCGCAGGCACCTCAGGAACATTTTCCTGAGTTGCGCCACTTTCCGGTTCAAGAGGTAATACTTCATCAAGTTCTACCTTCCTCCCACTTACTTCTTTCGAGAGAAACTCTTTCTCTAGAAAGGATCCATTCTTGGCAACAAAGATTTTGCCTTCGGATCTGAGGTAGAAGGTATACCCAATAGTTTCTTTAGGGTATCCTATGAAGACGCATTTTTCTGACTTGGGTTCGAGCTTTTCAGGTTGAAGTTTCTTGACATAAGCATCGCATCCCCAAACTTTTAGAAACGATAGCTTAGGTTTCTTCCCAAACCATAATTCATACAGTGTCGTCTCAACGGATTTCGACGGAGCCCTATTTAAAGTGAATGCGGTAGTCTCTAAAGCATAGCCCCCAAAAGACAGCGGTAGATCGGTAAGAGACATCATAGATCGCACCATATCCAATAGAGTGCGATTACGATGTTCGGACACACCATTATGCTGAGGTGTTCCAGGCGGTGTGAGTTGTGAAACTATTCCACATTTCCTTAAGTGCGTGCCAAATTCGTGACTCAAGTATTCTCCCCCACGATCTGATCGCAAGAACTTGATTTTCCTGTCACGTTGATTTCAACCTCACTCTGAAATTCCTTGAACTTTTCAAAGGTCTCAGGCTTGTGTTTCATTAAGTAGACATACCCATATCTACTCAAGTCATCAGTGAGGGTGAGAACATAATGATAGCCACCGCGAGCCTCAACACTCATTGGACCGCACACATCAGTATGTATGATTTCCAATAAGTTGGTTGCTCGCTCCATTGTTCCTGTGAACGGAGTCTTGGTCATTTTACCCATGAGGCATGGTTCGCACGTGTCAAATGGTTCGTAATCAAGAGACTCCAAAAGTCCATCTGCATGGAGCTTCTTCATGCGTTTGACACCTATGTGACCAAGGCGGCAGTGCCACAAGTATGTGGGACTATCATTATCAACCTTACATCTTTTGGTATTCACACTATGAATATGTGTAACATTACGCTCGAGATTCATTAAGAATAAACCATTCACCAGCGGGGCATGAACATAAAACATATATCTCATATAAATAGAACAACCATTATTCTCGGATTTAAATGAGTAGCCATCTCGAATTAAACAAGATTCTGATACAATGTTCATGCTCAAAGCTGGCACTAAATAACAATTATTGAGGTTTAAAACTAATCCCGTAGGTAAATGTAGAGGTAGCGTGCCGACGGCGATCACATCGACCTTGGAACCATTCCCGACGCGCATCATCACCTCGTCCTTCGCCAGTCTCCGCTTATTCCGCAGCTCCCGCTTTGAGTTACAAATGTGAGCAACCGCACATGTATCAAATACCCAGGAGCTACTATGAGTACTGTAAGGTACACATAAATTACATGTATATCACATATACCTTTAGTGTTGCCGGCCTTCTTGTCCGCTAAGTATTTGGGGCAGTTCCGCTTCAAGTGACCACTTCCCTTGCAATAAAAACACTCAGTCTCGGGCTTGGGTCCATTCTTTGGCTTCTTCCTGGCAGCTTGCTTACCAGGCGCGGCAACCCCCTTGCCGTCCTTCTTGAAGTTCTTCTTACCCTTGCCTTTCTTGAACTTAGTGGTTTTATTCATCATCAACACTTGATGTTCATTTTTGATCTCCACCTCCGCTGATTTCAGCATTGAATATACCTCAGGAATGGTCTTTTCCATCCCCTACATATTGAAGTTCATCACAAAGCTCTTGTATCTCGGTGGAAGCGACTGAAGGATTCTGTCAATGACCGCGTCATCCGGGAGATTAACTCCCAGCTGAGTCAGGTGGTTGTGCAACCCAGGCATTTTGAGTATGTGCTCACTGACAGAACTATTTTCCTCCATCTTACAACTGAAGAACTTGTCAGAGACTTCATATCTCTCAACCCGGGCATGAGCTTGGAAACCCATTTTCAGCTCTTCGAACATCTCATATGCTCCGTGTTGCTCAAAACGCTTTTGGAGCCCCGGTTCAAAGCTGTAAAGCATGCCGCACTGAACGAGGGAGTAATCATCAGCACGCTGCTGCCAAGCGTTCATAACGTCTTGGTTCTCTGGGATGGGTGCATCACCTAGCGGTGCTTCTAGGACATAATCTTTCTTGGCAGCTATGAGGATGATCCTCAGGTTCCGGACCCAGTCCGTATAGTTGCTTCCATTATCTTTCATCTTGGTTTTCTCTAGGAACGCGTTGAAGTTGAGGGCAACATTAGCGTGGGCCATTTGATCTACAAGACATATTGTAAAGTTTTTAGACTAAGTTCATGATAATTAAGTTCATCTAATCAAATTATTCAATGAACTCCCACTTAGATAGACATCCCTCTAGTCATCTAAGTGAAACATGATCCGGGTCAACTAGGCCGTGTCCGATCATCACGTGAGACGGACTAGTCAACATCTTCATGTTGATCGTATCTTCTATACGACTCATGCTCGACCTTTCGGTCTTTCGTGTTCCGAGGCCATGTCTGTACATGCTAGGCTCGTCAAGTCAACCTAAGTGTATTGCGTGTGTAAATCTATCTTACACCCATTGTATTCGAACGTTAGAATCTATCACACCCGATCATCATGTGGTGCTTCGAAACAATGAACCTTCGCAACGGTGCACAGTTAGGGGGGACACTTTCTTGAAATTATTACGAGGGATCATCTTATTTAAGCTACCGTCGTTCTAAGCAAATAAGATGTAAAACATGATAAACATCACATGCAATCAAATAGTGACATGATATGGCCAATATCACTTTGCTCCTTATGATCTCCATCTTTGGGGCGCCATGATCATCGTCGTCACCAGCATGACACCATGATCTCCATCATCGTGTCTTCATGAAGTTGTCTCGTCATCTATTACTTCTACTACTATGGCTAACGGTTTAACAATAAATTAAAGTAATTACATGACGTTATATATTGACACGCAGGTCATAAATAAATTAAGACAACTCCTATGGCTCCTGCCGGTTGTCATACTCATCGACATGCAAGTCGTGATTCCTATTACAAGAACATGATCAATCTCATACATCACATATATCATTCATCACATCCTTTTGGCCATATCACATCACACGGCACATGCTGCAAAAACAAGTTAGACGTCCTCTAATTATTGTTGCAAATTTTTACGTGGCTGCTATAGGTTTCTAGCAAGAACGTTTCTTACCTACGCCAAAACCACAATGTGATATGCCAATTTCTATTTACCCTTCATAAGGACCTTTTCATCGAATCCGATCCGACTAAAGTGGGAGATACAGACACCCGCTAGCCACCTTATGCAACTAGTGCATGTCAGTCGGTGGAACCAGTCTCACCTAAGCGTACGTGTAAGGTCGGTCCGGGCCGCTTCATCCCACGATGCCACCGAATCAAGATAAGACTAGTAATGACAAGTAAATTGACAAAATCAACGCCCACAACAACTTGTGTCCTACTCGTGCATAGAAACTACGCATAGACCTAGCTCATGATGCCACTATTGGGGAACATAGCAGAACTTAAAAAACTTTCTACGCATCACCAAGATCAATCTATGGAGTCTTCTAGCAACGAGAGGAAAGGAGTGAATCTACATACCCTTGTAGATCGCGAGCGGAAGCGTTCAAGAGAACGGGGTTGAAGGAGTCGTACTCGTCGTGATCCAAATCACCGATGACCGAGCGCCGAACGGACGGCACCTCTGCGTTCAACACACGTACGGTTGGGGAAGACGTCTCCTCCTTCTTGATCCAGCAAGGGGGAAGGAGAGGTTGATGGAGATCCAGCAGCACGACGGCGTGGTGGTGGAAGCGGCGGGATCTCGGCAGGGCTTCGCCAAGCTCTAACCAGAGGGAGAGGTGTTACGGGGGGAAGAGGGAGGCGCCAGGGGCTTGGGTGCGCAGCCCTCCCTCCCACCTCTTTATATAGGGGTCCAGGGGGGGCGCCGGCCTCTCTAGATCCCATCTAGATGGGGGGGGGGGGCAACGGCCAAGGGGGATGGCTTGCCCCCCAAGCCAAGTGGGGCGCCCCCACCCCTAGGGTTTCCAACCCTAGGCGCAGGGGGAGGCCCAAGGGGGGCGCACCAGCCCATCAGGGGCTGGTTCCCCTCCCACTTTAGCCCATGGGGCCCTCCAGGATGGGTGGCCCCACCCGGTGTACCCCCGGGACCCTTCCGGTGGTCCTGGTACAATACCGGTGACCCCCGAAACTTTCCCGGTGGCCGAAACTGGACTTCCTATATACAATTCTTCAGCTCTGGACCATTCCAGAACTCCTCGTGACGTCCGGGATCTCATCCGGGACTCCGAACAACTTTCGGGTTACCACATACTAATATCTCAACAACCCTAGTGTCACCGAACCTTAAGTGTGTAGACCCTACGGGTTCGGGAGACACGCAGACATGACCGAGACGACTCTCCGGTCAATAACCAACAGTGGGATCTGGATACCCATGTTGGCTCCCACATGCTCCTCGATGATCTCATCGGATGAACCACGATGTCGAGGATTCAATCAATCCTGTATACAATTCCCTTTGTCAATCGGTACGTTACTCGCCCGAGATTTGATCGTCGGTATCCCAATACCTCATTCAATCTCGTTACCGGCAAGTCACTTTACTCATACCGTAATGCATGATCCGGTGATCAACCACTTGGTCACATTGAGCTCATTATGATGATGCATTACCGAGTGGGCCCAGAGATACCTCTCCGTCATACGAAGTGACAAATCCCAGTCTCGATTCGTGCCAACCCAACAGACAATGTTGGAGATACCCGTAGTGCACCTTTATAGTCACCCAGTTATGTTGTGACGTTTGGCACACCCAAAGCACTCCTACGGTATCCGGGATTTGCACAATCTCATGGTCTATGGAAATGATACTTGACATTCGGAAAAGCTCTAGCAGACGAACTACACGATCTTGTGCTATGCTTAGGATTGGGTCTTGTCCATCACATCATTCTCCTAATGATGTGATTCCGTTATCAATGACATCTAATGTCCATAGTCAGGAAACCATGACTATCTTTTGACCAACGAGCTAGTCAACTAGAGGCTCACTAGGGACGTGTTGTGGTCTATGTATTCACACATGTATTAGGATTTCCGGATAACACAATTATAGCACGAACAATAAACAATTATCATGAACAAGGAAATATAATAATAACCGTTTTATTATTGCCTCTAGGGCATATTTCCAACACATGCGTTGTTATAAAAATCTTGTAAACGAGAGTAACATATAGCAATCATGATGTTATGCTCATAATATGTATTCTAACAATCATTAGATGCCAGTTGTTCTCATATCAACTCTAACAATAACATGTGTGGTCATAAAAATCTAGGAAACAAGAGGAACATATAGCAATGATGTGGTTATAGACATGCTATGCATTCTAAATTTGTAACAAATGAACAGGCAGTCGTATTCATAAGGTAAAGATGAGATGAGATAGAACAATTACATGACGATAGATTCCACCAGTATAGGCAGCCAATCTGTGCGTCGACCACGTAAACGATGCCATCATGCACTATAACATCAGATAGAAATGTTGCCTCAACAGGATTGATGATGAGCCATAACCATGTATGGCGACCAGATTCCAGATAGACTAATCCCATGTTGAACAAGGCAATGAGCTTGTAATCCATGTAGTCTTCTAATGGTGTGGGCACTTCGCAGATTACAACTTTATGAAAACAGAGGTCGAGCCAAAAGCTTGACGCGTCTCGTGCGTAGTAGGCAGGAGTGTCCGGCGGGCCGCGAGGCTCGATGGCGGCGGTATCCAATGATGGAAGGGTCATCTCTTGCTGGGTGTAGATATCCACAAGACGCCACGGACTACCGGTGTGGTGGATGAGGATGATCCAGTTGGAATTCATGCCCGCCCAATAGTGGTTGCGCATGAAGGACAGGTGGACGGGTAGTGGTAGCATGTCGAGGGGCACCACGGCAACCTCCGTAGGATCGTCAAGTCGGTGTCTAGGCCACCTGCGAGGATTGGGCATCAGCAAGCAGGGTGTCTTGAAAAGAGCCGGCCGCTTGCAGACAAGTAGATGGTACAAAGACACCGAGCATGTGGCCAGACGGACGGTGCTGAGTAGGTCCATACGACTACAAATTTGCTCCAAGAGAACATCGGGGAGGGAATTCCAATCGCCGCTCTGCGTGTCAGTCGGTTCTGCCATTGGGGTTTTCGACGCCTGCGAGCCAGCGGGGAAGTGGATTCGGGCGGGCGAGCGAAGAAGCTTCTCCTCGTGTGGCCGAGCAATGAGCGAGGGGATACGGTACGCGCGAGCTACCAAGGAAGATGGCATGGGCGGGCGAGCAGTGAGCGGGGGTAAATGGTGTGCGGCCGACGATGGGGAAGAGAGGAGGAAGAAGAAGAGAGGAGGAAGAAGAAGAGATGGCAGTACTGGGTAAGGCTGATTTAGTAACACCAACACGCTGGTTCAGCTTATTAATTACGTGTCCCATCTGCTGCAGCATGTATTGTCACTTCACTGCGAAGACTAGTTGAATAGTTCTCTCTGACCGAGATGGGGAATAATGGATCGCGAGGACTTCCTTTCTACAGTATCCCTATGCCTCTACGCTCACTTCACTCATTTTGCTCCGTACCTAGTCACTTGTTGAAATCTGTGGAAAGACAAATACTCCGTATTCGGGAACAGAGGGAGGCTTTTACTCCGTACTATTTTGGGAACAGAGGGAGTATCACCATATGGAGGGAACAGAGGAAGCTTGAAATGTGAACATGCCAATGGGAGGGAGTAAGCCCCATGAATGCATGCAACATGCAACACTCACACGTACACATGGACGCACACAACACTCACGCACCCATGCGGCACACAGCACACGACGCAACACACACACTCATGCTCAAGTGCTCAACCTACTCCCTACGTCCGTGAAAGACTGTACATTTAGAGATTTACACATTGACCAGGGCATAATTAACGCCCAAAAGTAGCAGACTTATGTGTGCATGCGACCATTGAGATAAGAAGATTAAATGAAGGCCGTTGCATGCTGTAATTAAGGATAGACATGTAGCCTATACCTACAGCACAAGTTGGTGCATTAGTCAATCAATATCGATTTATATTAAAGGCTAAATGCATTGTAAGTGTAGATGTACATCATGTACTACACTCTTTGTTTTATAGCCGATGTACACTCTTTGTTGGAAGACCGAGGGAGGACATGTGCATGCACTCACATACATAGCCAGGGCGGTTCGCGCGCAAGGGTTGGACTCGTGTCGCGCCTGCGTAAAGTTTTGTTTAACTGATTTCTTTGCTCTGCCAACTGACAGGTGGGACCCAGAAACCAGGTGACAATTTAACCAGTCAACAAAGTGCCACGTCGACTATGTGGCCGGTCAGCAGGGTGTAATACGGTGCTCTACGATGAGCTAGTGATCGTGTAATCGCCGCAAAACTATATATAGTGACCGTAAAGAGCGTATTGTTACATACGTTGACCGCCAGTGTATTTTCTCGTTTCAAATTAAGCCATATTAATCGGAAAGGACGCAGTATGGACTACTACTACTAGTACTAGTACTGCTTTGATGTGTCCCGTCAACTCGCCGAACGAGGAGAAGCTTGCTTGCTACGCCTCTCCCTCGCCCACGCGCGCGGTGGTTCGTAGGACGAGGAGAGGGTTTTGACTACAACGCCCTCTCCCTCTCCCTCTCCCTCTCCCTCACCCTCGCGGTGAACGTGCAGCAGTTCATCGGTGTCAGATTGCCAGAAGAATATTGTACTGTAGTATCATCATTGTTGGACCTTCTGAAGAGGCGAAGAGCCAAGTGCAAGGTTCACACGAGTATGAACTGTTGAACCTCCCAAAGAGGCAAAGAGCCAAGTGCAAGGTTTTATAGGAGTTGTCGTCCTAGGAGGAGTGTACTACAACTATAGCGAACGATGCTACTGTATGATGCCGCTACGTCACGTATATCCAAAGCTGTGCCACCTTTTTTTTCTCAAAGAGCGTGTTGGAGCCCGTGCAACAACTACACAAGTTGCACATACACATAACACATTTACTAGTAATAAATTCTAAAGGACAAATGCCAGTATGCCACACAAGTTCATCTCCAATTCATGTGATAAATTTGTGCACGACTAGTCTACATATATTCACAGCGCTACCGTTCACAATTACCGTACTCCACTTACACGTTATAGATGGGCTACATGTCCTCCTCCAGGTTCCAGTCCCAGGTGTTCTTCATGGATGGCACGATCCATAGCGGTGGGCAACGGGAATCATTGTCGCAGTTTTCTAGTCCGGTTCCACATGATGGAGACTCATCCAAGCTGAAGCGGCATAAATCATGGATAGCGTGTCCCAGCATGTCATTCATCCGGCGGTGCGCACTGAAGACACAACCATGCTTCATGAACGGCAGGCCTTCCGTGTCGTGCACGGAAGGTGGCATCCACTTCACAATGGGGTAGTTGTCCCCGATGAAAAGCGAGTACTCTCCAAGAGTGTTCCTCAGCACCCACGTAGCATCACGGGGGTCGAACTCGACGCCGTTCATCTGGTACACGCGGCATCCCAGATCTGGACACATGGTGACGTACATAGTCAAGGTCCATGCATAATAATGTTGTGCTCAAATATGGCGGTCAGTAATACTGTGCAGCAAATAGTACTACTCCGGTATAGAGGAAGTAAAATAACCGGCTTATTATATATAGCCACTCTTGGCTACATGGATGAGATAGTAAGACATGGAAAAACAAAAATGGTGGCAGCTAGTGGGTTCAAGTCTTCAAGGGCCTAGCTATCTATACGCATCCTCCAAGGTAAAAAGTACTCCTACTAGTACTACAAAGTATACTACTAGTACAACAATGAAAGAGAAGGCGAGAGGGTTAAAAAATGGAATACCTGGGTAGATGGTGACGCTCCGATCGTGGTAGATTGTGTGATCATGTTGCACATCAGTGGTACCATGGGTAACGACTGCTAAGATAGTTGATCCCAATATGCCAAAGTCAGCTACAAGGTTCCAGGTTAGACCGAATCACGGATGCAAATGCACATCCAGGATCGGCGATCTTATTTTGATCGGGGGATGACTGGTCCCTGCAAAATAATGGAGTACCGTTAGGGATGCAAATGATGGTTTGTGCATTCCGTTTGTAATCTCCCGTACCGTAGGATGGCAACCAGATGAAACAAGTCCCCTGGCTTGTCACCGCGAAGATGCGGCCTAGATGGTGCACGACGTCTTCGAACATGTAGGGGTACAACTCTGCCGCCGCCAACATGCGCCAGCCTCTGCCGTTACTGCCTCTTGCATTGATGGCAATCCTTATGTCGAACACCGTGATGCGATAGTAATTGCCGTAGCCGCGTCGCTTTCTCGGCGGGTCCACAATTGCTATCTTCTTCAATCTCATGTAGGCATCATCATACATATTCAAGCCCAGCCAGTCCGGAAGGCCGATCCCAATGGTGGAGAAGGGGTCTACCAAAACAGCCGCACTACTGTGGATGTTGTGCAGAATGATGGTGGTATCCGGCCGGAGGTGTGCAAGCCAATCTTCGTTGGCACCAACCCAGACCTATATATAAGACGGCGGGCAGCGGAGAAATTACAGGATGGAAATGGAATAACTAAGTACTACATGATCATATTCCATTACTGACCCCGCTCATCGAACAAAATCCAACTACCTCTCAACGTCGGCAACTCTAGCGGAGTCAACGTGCAACCATGGCTAGGGAGCGGTGGACTGTTCGAAGGATTGTCCCATAGAAGAACCTTCTCCTCGAGGATTCATGGAAGACCAACAAGCATGGCCTGTTTAAGCAGCATCTTGTAACACCCCGGACACACCCGCCGATGGTCGTTACTCCTGGCGGGATCTAGACTGGCCCCACAGATCAATACTAGTCTTTTCTGTGCACTTTGTCCTCACTCGTGCGCACCCGGGAGCAACTTCCCGGTCGGTCACCCATCCTGACACTACTCCAAGCTGAGCATGCTTAACTTTGGAGTTCTGTCCGAATGGGCTCCCGGAAAAGAAGGAATTCCTTATTGATATGAGTAGTCTATCACCCCTAATAAGCCAGGCCATCACACATCTTGAAAAAGTTGGTGCAGGAAGCACCGAGTCTTGCGGCGGTGAGGACGTCAGAGCGGCGTGCGATTTCTCCCACAGGATCGTCATCCAAGGTCTCCCAGCCCCGACGAGGAGGAGAACCGCCTGGCGAATCCATGGGACCAGCGACGAACTGCCTTCTCTTCGGGGGGAGGGGAACTGGCGAGGAAGAGATAAGAGCATAGTAACCGCAGGGCCTCGTCCCTTCCAGCTGTAGATCATTCCTCAGCGAAGGGGTGAGGCTATTATTTACTACTAGTACTCCCTCCGATTCTTTTTACTCTGCGCATAAGAGCAGACCCGGATACCAAGGCAGGGGCTCGCTGGATGCTTTCTGGACGGAAATACCCCTGGCGCATGGATAGGAGGAGCTAGCAGCTATAAATGCCCCATGCAGCCCATTTGCTGTCCGCCCGCGTTCTCCTCTCTCTGCATGCTGCATGGATGTCTCCCTCTCTCTCACATGACTGCATGTGGTGGCGCTAGCCTATGAGAAGCTCGCGTGGAGATAGCAATCTTCTCTCCAGAAGAGATTTTTTTGAAAGAAAGGGATTATGGAACGTTATGAGATTGCATTATACTGTAAATAATAGCACTAGTAAGTAATTTTTGGCACTAGGTAGTAGTTTTTGGCGTGGATTAAGAAATTTTGGGTATGTTTTTGCCATTTTTTGTACACGCCAACTAGTGTCAAAAAACGTCTTACATTATGTGACGGAGGAGTACGTACTCGTACTGTAGTAGTACTAGTACTACTTTTCTCAACTAGTAGTGCGATGTACTGTACTTCTAGTCTAGTCTAGTATAGTGCACCAGTTTTGAACTCTTGAATCTCAGGGCCAAGGAGCTACAGTTGGAAGTGGAGGGTACTACTGTTCTCTAGAACCATCGCTGTACTATCAATGCAAGGGAAGTACACACTGCGTAGTGGCATAGTGGGTACTCTCGGTGCTCTATTCATCCGCTCCTCTCACGTAGCTGGCCTACTCAGCCACTCCTCTCACGCACACACTAGCAACCTGTTTATCAGCGACGGTTACTGCGGGGGCAGAACATTTGAGTTATTTGATACAACGAGACTAGGATTTTCGCTTCCATTTGTGGAGGTGTAATGGATCTCGTCGAACTTTGTTAGTAGTTCCTTCTTTATGAATGAGATGAAGCAAAGCTCTTGCCTCCGTTTCAAAAAAAACACGTCAAGAGGAATTTCTTTTATAGTAGAGCCGATAATGGAGTGAAGTCCATGCGTGCAACGCCACAAGCTACAGAGTAGTAGTACTTCCTCCATCTAGGTGTGTAAGTCATCTTACGTTGTGCATCGCGACCAAGGTGGAGAGGAAAACGAGAAAACTTAATGTATTTTTGCTAATTAATAGCATTGCATGCAATGAACTAACCACTGCATGTTATGTTTGGTCGTCTCAAGTCATTGAAAGCATGCACAGCCCACATATATTATTGGTTGATATGCCACAAAACAAAAAACGAGAAGGGAGTTAATGTACGGTGCCTAAGTGTTTTGGGATTATTTGGTTTTTGTAAGGTGACTTACACACCTAGACGGAGGGAGTAGAGCACTTTACGTAAAGAGCCATATTGCACAGTTCCCAATGCCCCGCCAGGCTTTTCCGGCTCCTCGGGCTTAATTGGGAGGCGCTAGTTTAAATATGCTACTAGCTGATGAGGAAGCTGCAAGCGAGGTGCGGCTAGGGCGAGCACGCGAGCCACGGGATGCTGGGAAGGAAAACCCGTTCACGTGGCTAGGCTGTCCAGTGCACCCAGATTGTGGGGCCGCACGTCCGTTTGACTTCAAAACTCAAACTACCCGTGTAAATATTGGCTCGCAGCGAAGTGTAGTAGTACTATTTAAAAAAAGGCCGTCGTGCGTTCGGCCGGGATCGAACCCACAAAATGAGGTATACACTCCCGCGACCACTAGTAGTACTCGTTGGAGTAAATCGCAACCTAGAATCGCCTTTTGTCGCTAGTAGTACGTACATTGTTCCTTATAAGAAACCCCTATCATCTGTTGCTGGCTATAAGCCAGTGCCATGTCATCTACAACCCATCTTATAGCCAACATGTACAATAATAGATCAAAAGAGTGTACTACTTTTTTATTACGTGGCCCACTTCTCATTCTCACAAAGTGCCTAGGAGCACGTGCTAGAGCTGGCTCTTCACGAAGAGCCCGCTTACCTTCTCTCTCCTCTTCTCTTTCCTCCAACTAAGCAGAAATATACTAGTTTATTTCTTATAGCCCACTGACTCAGCTCTATTGTACTTGCTCTAATAATGCAAGAAACCACTAAAATGCCAAGAAACCACTACCACTTGCATACGTGGCAGACTTAACATAAGACTACCTTATCAACCATTGTACATGCTTTTACCAACAAAAATCCTCAAGTGACCTCCTACCTCCGGCCCGTCCACGTAGTCATCCTCGGCCATGGGACGCAGCTACCGCCGCCGGCAGAAGGTGAGGTCAAAACCGTCGGCGGTGCGGAGCCCATGTTGCGGCAGCCCGGATGCCAGCTCCATCCAGCGCTCACGGCCGCTAGCTAGCCAAGATAGCTCCGTCCAGCTGCTTGTCTGCAAGGTTTGCTAGCTAGATTGGCACGGCAGCGCGGCGGCTTGCCCGCGCGCGCCGCGCTAAGGCCAACCATCTGGCTCGAGCGAAGGCCAGCACGGCGGCTTGCTTGCTCGTGAGTCACGCTCGGGCCAGCCTGCCAAACCGTGTAGAGGCCAGCGTGGTGTCTGGCCCGTCCGGCGAAGCGACGGCCAACTCGCTCATCACCGGCGCCACCGACGAACACACATCAATACTGTTTGAAGTAATGTTCAGGAAAAGTAATGATTTGAGGGGGAATAACAGGATAGAAGGTCAGATGTGGGTCCCTCGTGTCAACGGTCAAACAAAATGTGTTGGTTTAAGCTGCCTCGTCAGCACAGACGTGTGGGCCAACCCTGTCATAAATGGGTTTAAATGAACCTAATCGGTAGGAGTACTAGGTAGTTTTTGGCATGGATTAAGAAACTTTGGGTGTGTTTTTGCTATTTTTTGTACAATAGATTCTTCCTAGGGCTGGTTGAAAGTGGTAGTTTTTTTGTTAAATACTCTACATATTGTAAGTAGGAGTGAAAGTTAAGCTTTGAAAGCCAATAAGCAAGGCTAGTTACATAGTGCATATGTGTACATGATTGAAAGTAAATATCAACCATGAGTGACTAATATCTTGATGGAAAACTCAAAACTATGGAATACTAGGAAAAAAATGCATGGTTGGAAATACTAGCAATGTTCATGTCCGTGGCAATGAATCATAATTAGAATAATACTTATTCACAAACTTGGTACAAAACACTCTAATTTTGATATACATATGTCACTAGAGATATATTATGTTTCAATTAGAATATATTCCTTGGGCTGTTTTGGTGAGGCCAGGGAGGGATGTGGTTGGTTTTAAGATACTAATTATGGGTTTTTCTGCAAATTGGTAGACAAGTGGGATGTTTGTGAGAAAAGGCAACAACTTACCTCACAATCGTTAGATGCAGATCTAATGGTCAAAAACGACGGATGCACTACAAAAAAAGACACATCCGTGACATTTTGGGCCGAACGAATTTTTTTTTCTGTCATACATATGACACTTCTATGATGATAATTGTGACAAAACCCGGTATCATCATAGATGTGGTGGGCTCCTACTTCTATGACAAAAAATCATGACAAAAAATGGGCTTTTCGTCCTGGGCGGGACGGAGACGCAGCTGCATGACATTCTTTGGGCCGTCCATGACAGAAAAAACCGTGGTAGAAGCAAGGGGGAGGAAAATTTCGGGGAGTTCCCAGTTACGGTGGGAGGTCGGGGGCCGAGCGATGCTCGTTTCTCTCGTACACGTACGCGCATGTGTGCGAGGCGTTGGCTCTAACTGAACCCGAGTGAGGCGTTGGGCTCTAACTGAACCCGAGCGATTGCACTGCAGGCTACGCGTTACTGAACCCGAGCGATCGATCGACGGCTGTTAACTGAACCCAATCGAGCGATTACTTCACTACTGGTGCTAACTGAAGACGATCGATGCTGCCTCTGGATGAACAGTGAGCGTTGCGGGGGA
>NC_041380.1:165298772-165327728 GCF_002162155.2 Triticum dicoccoides | reverse complement strand
TGCCTCTGGATGAACAGGACCCCGATCGATCGAGCCGGTTGGGGCTAGATGAACAGGACCCCGTGGAGGGCTGGATGAACAGGACCACCCCGTGGAGGGCAGGATGAACAGTAGACGGTGGAGGGCAGGATGAACAGTAGCCCGTGGAGGGGTGGTTGAACAGGAGCCCGTAGAGAGGGCTGGTTGAACAGTAGCCGGTGGAGTAGCACGCGGTGGAGGCTGGATGAACAGGAGCCCGTGGATGAACAGTCGCAGGTGGAGGCTGGAGGAGGTCGACGGTGGATGAACAGTAGGTCGTGGAGGCTGGAGGGGGTCAACGGTGGAGATGAACAGTATCTCGTCGAGTCCCGTTTTCGGTATGCCACACCCCTCCCGATGAACAGGACCCCCGTTTCGACCGTAGCGCTCCAACACAAGTCCGTTTCGTCCGTTTTGCGGTACGCCACACCCCTCCCGATCAACAGGACCCCCATTTCGACCGTAGAAGGTCTGTTTCCTCCGTTTTGCGGTATGCCAGACCCTGTTCCGAACGTAGGAGGTCCGTTTCCTCCGTTGTGAGGTACGCCAGGCCTTGTTTCCATCGCCTATTCCGTCCAAGCCCTCCCGATGAACACGACCACACATTCCGTTCTGACCCAGCCGGTTGGCTCCCACGTGTTCCGTTGCCTCCCGATGAACATGACGCATTCCGTTGCCTCCCCATGAACACGAGCATTCCGTTGCCTCCCCATGAACACGACGCATTCCGTTGCCTCCCCATGAACACGACGACAACGTTGTTTCTCCATTCCGACCCAGCCATGTACATGAGCCCTCGCCGTACGTATGCGCGAGCAGGCGTTCGAGACCCCGCCCGTATGTACACATACGTGACCGTATTTTCTTTCTTGCACCCTAGCCGCTGTACGTACATGTACAAGCTACGTGCGTGCCTCTACTACGACACGTGCACGCCTCTACTACGACACATGCTCGCCTCTACATCGACCAGTATGTACGTACACGTTCGCGACCAGAATGACAACGCTACGTACGCTTCGACAAGGTGGGTCCCGACTGTCAAGCACTTCCTTGCCTGCGAAGATGTAGCTGGTGGGTCCCAACAGTCAGGGGGCGAATCATTTTTTTTGCCCGGATGCACTTCCTTGCGTGCGAAGATGTAGCTGGTGGGTCCCAACAGTCAGGGGGAAATGTTTTTTTCATGAAATACAGTGGCCCGTCCGATGGGTCCCAGCTATCAGGTGGAGGAATCATTATTTTCCGCGTAATAAGGAGGCACTTCCTTGCTGCGGCCGTGGACCCAGTTGTCAGCCTCTCCACGTACAGTCCACGTCCGATGGAAGTCGTTCCTTGACCACGTTGACCACACCGCGCCGAGAGCACCAGGGCGGTGGACGACGACGAGGCCTAGGAAGGGGACGACACGGAGGCAGGGAAGACTCGGCAGTTGTTTCCCATGCGGAGGGGAGTACGACTGTATGAGGGTTTACTGGTTCGTCTGCCATCGCCGGAGAATAACAACGGTGTGGGTGAGTAGAGGGATGGCTAGGCCAGCGATGGGAGTACGGTCGGGCGGTGAGGCCCGGCAGCACAACCAGCCACGAGGAGGAGGGAGTAGGCAGTCCCGCCGGCGCTTGTTTGAGCGGCTGGAGCAGGAAGAGCAGAGATTGAAGAAGCACGACGGCCGTTGGATGGACATCCAACAGTCAGTGCTTGTGCGTCAACCTATTTTTAGGAAAGCCTCAAATCTGTGGAATACATCATACATCCCATCTGCCATTATTTCTAATAATTTACAGCCCATTTGCTAATTCTTAGGTTTTTTTGGAGCCCATATTCTTTTTGTTAGCATTACAGCCCATATTGTGGCAACGGTTAAAAAATTATACGAATTTTTGCATATTTCGGTGCGGTCCGAACTGTTTTTAATCCCGAAATTTTGACTCACATTCAAACTAATTTTAAAAATAAATGTATATCAATATAAAATCCAACAAATTCTCCATGCATAAAAAATAATGTAATTTAAAATCTTGAAATGAAAAAAAGATATTTGAAACTAATTGCCGGTTTGATGTGTTTTAAAAATGTACAACCCATTTCTCATTACTGATGGGCCATTTTCTCGGCCAGCCGAATGAAAGCTCTCCTCGTCTTGAAAGATTTGCAGCCCAACAGGCCTGACAAATTGACTTACTTGGCAAATCACAAAAAAACTGGGCTGTGGCTGTGGAGCCAGCTGTTAGCCTCTCCACGTACAGTACTCTTTCGATGGAAGTCGTTCCTTGACCATGTTGACCACGCTGCGCGGAGAGCACCATGGCGGTGGATGATGGCGAGGCCTAGGAAGGGGACGACGCGGCAGTGGAAGCCCGCATGGAGAGGAGTGCGAGGGTTCACTGGTTCGGCTGCGGTGTGAGGCTGCCGTCGCCGCAGGGCCTGGCCAGCGGTGGGAATAGTAGGGGGCGGTGAGGCCTCTGCGGCAGCACAGCCGACCATGGGAGGCAGGAGCATGTGGCACGACGGCGCTGCTTTGGGCGGCTGGAGCAAGAAGACCAGAGGTTGAAGAAACACTACGGCCGTTGGATGGACATCGTACGGTCACTGGAGCTAGAATCGTTCATATTGACTAAGTTGACAAAGCCCTTCGTCCCCGTCAACTTAGTAGGCCCACAAGTCAGCCTCCCAGTGAGGTGGGTCCCAGCTAGCTGGGGGAGTATTCATTTTTTTGTGCGTAATAAGGAGGCACTTCCGGTGGGTCCGAGCTGACATCGAGGGGGACGTTTTTTCCCGAAATACGGTGGCCCGTCCGGTGGGTCCCAGCAGTCAGGGGGAAAAGATTTTTTTCGCAAAATACTAGTGGCCCGTCCGGTGGGTCCCCGCTGTCAGGTGGAGGAATAATTATTTTGCACGTAATAAGGAGGCACTTCCTTGCTGCGGCCGTGGACCCAGCTGTCATCCTCTCCACGTACAGTCCACGTCCGATGGAAGCCGTTCCTTGACCACGTTGACCACGCCGCGCCGAGAGCACCAGGGCGGTGGACGATGGCGAGGCCAGGAAGGGGACGACGCAGAGCCGAGGAAGACGCGGCAGTGGATGCCCACGCGTAGAGGAGTACGAGGGTTCACTGGCTCGCTGTGGTGTGAGGTTGCCGTCACTGCAGAATAACAGGGGGTGTGGGTGAGTAGAGGGATGGCCTGGCCAGTGGTGGGAGTAGTAGGGAGCGATGAGGCCTCCACCACATCGCAGCCGTCCACGGGAGGCAGGAGCACGAGGCACGACCGGTGCTAGTTTGGGCGGCTGGAGTAAGAAGACCAGAGGTTGAAGAAGCACTACGACCATTGGATGGACATCGTATGGTCACTAGAGCTAGAATCGTGCATATTGACTAAGTTGACAAAGCCCTCCGTCCCCGTCAACTTAGTAGGCCCACAAGTCAGCCTACCACTAAGGTGGGTCCCAACTAGCAAGGGGTATTCATTTTTTTGTGCGTAATAAGGAGGCACTTCCGGTGGGTCCGAGCTGACAGCAGGGGGAATGTTTTTTCGCGAAATACGGTGGCCCGTCGGGTGGGTCCCAGCAGTCAGGGGAAAACATTTTTTTCGCGATATACTGGTGGGCGTCCGGTGGGTCCCTGCTGTGAGGTGGAGGAATAATTATTTTCCACGTAATAAGGAGGCACTTCCTTGCGGCTGCCGTGGATCCAGCTGTGAGCCTCTCCACGTAAAGTATTCTTCTGATGGAATTCGGTCGTTGACCACATTGACCATGCCACGCCGACAGCACCACAGCGGTGGACGACGACGAGGCCTAGGAAGGGGACTACGCGGAGCCAGGGAAGACGCGGCAGTGGATGCCCACGCGGAGAGGAGTACGCGGGTTCACTGGTTCGGCTGCGGTGCCGTCGCCGCAGAATAACGGGGGGTGTGGGTGAGTGGAGTGGAGGGATGGCCTGGCCAGCGGTGGGAGTAGTATGGGGGCGGTGAGGCCTCCACGGCAGCACAGCCGGCCATGGGAGGCAGGAGCAGGCGGCACGACCGGCGCCGCTTTGGGCGGCTGGAGCAAGAAGACCAGAGGTTGAAGAAGCACTACAGCCATTGGATGGACTTCGTACGGTCAGTCGAGCTAGAATCGTGCATATTGACTAAGTTGACAAAGCCCTTCATCCCCGTCAACTTAGTAGGCCCACTCTACTGGGTCCCAGCTAGCAGGGGAGTATTCATATTTTTGTGCGTAATAAGGAGACACTTCCTTGCGTGCGAAGATATAGCTGGTGGGTTCGAGCTGTCAGCGGCGGTAACGTTTTTTCGTGAAATACAAAGGCGTTTCGGTGGGTCCCAGATGTCAGGTGGAGGAAATCATTATTTTGCGCGTAATAAGGAGGCATTTCCTTGCATGCGGTCGTGGACCCAGCTGTCAGCCTCTCCATGTACAGTCCACTTCAGATGCATGTCGGTCGTTGACCACGCTGACCACGCCACGTCGAGAGCACCAGGGCGGTGGACAACGGCGAGGCCTAGGAAGGGAACAACACGGAGGCAGGGAAGACTCGGCCGTTGTTTTTGTTTCCCACGCGGAGGGGAGTACGACTGTACGAGGGTTTACTGGTTCGTCTGCCGTAGCCGGAGAATAACAGCAGGTGTGGGTGAGTAGAGGGATGGCTAGGCCAGCGATGGGAGTACAGTGGGGCGGTGAGGCCTACGCGGCAGCACAGCCGGCCGCGGGGAGGAGGGAGCAGGCAGTCCCGCCGACACTTGTTTGAGCGGCTGGAGCAGGAAGAGCAGAGATTGAAGAAGCACGACGGCCATTGGATGGACATCCAACAGTATAAAGGCCATTTGTGGAAAGCCTCAAATCTATGGAAAACAGCGTACATCCCATCTGCCATTATTTCAAATAATTTACAACCCATTTGCTAATTCTTATGGGTTTTTTCGAGCCCATATTCTTTATGTTGGCATTACATCCCATATTGTGGCCACGGTTAAAAAATTATACGAAATTTTGCATATGTCGGTGCGGTCTGAACTGTTTTTAATCCCGAAATTTCGAGTCACATTCAGACTGATTTTAAAAATAAATGTATATCAATATAAAATCCAATAAATTGTCCACGCATAAAAATCAATGCAATTTAAAATCTCGAAATGAAAAAAAGGTATTTTAAAATAATTGCCCGTTTGATGTGTTTTAAAAATGTACAACCCATTTCTCATTATTGATAGGCCATTTTCTCGACCAGCTGAATGAAGCTCTCCTCGTCTTGAAAGATTTGCAGCCCAGCAGGACTGATAAAGCGACTTACTTGACAAATGACAAAAGAATTGGGCTAGCCATTTTCAAAAAGAAAAAAAACTATTGGGTTGGTCTATGGTAAACATAAAAGAAAAGGTTGTCTAGACAGGCCAGAGTGTCCCGCACAGCCCAGTATTTCCGAACGGACGTGTAGGACGGGGTGCCTCTTCGTGAACCGTGGCAAACTCGCAACCGTCCACTGACTCTTCGCCTTTCCCTCTCGATTTGGAACTGCTGTCGCACGCTCTTCCTCTCCCTCTTCCATTTTCCTTCAGCCCTTCACCCTTTCTTCTGCCATTGTTCGATCGTCTTCTCCATGGAGGGACAGGCCGAAAACGACCCCGTTATTCTTGCCCCGATCTGAAATATAACGTGGTGGAGGAACTCATTGATCGGTGCGACGTCATCACCTCAGCTAGCATGGCAGGTTCCTTCAAGCCCATTCTCGACTCACCTAATAACATCATTACAAAGAACCCAAGAGTCAAGGAGCGGTTTGATCTCCCCTATCTTCTTTGCCATGACCCTGATGACTGGCGCTAGCACGACAGAGGCCTCGCCCTGTGCCTGTTGATGCTGCTTGATAATGATACGTATGATGTTAAGATGCCATCGCTCGAGGGAAAGGCTTGGGCGGGCGCAAATGGAGATTGGGTTGTTTACATTGGGTCCAACTGCGAGTGGGAACTTGTGAATGTGTACACTCGTCACCGGGTTCCACTTCCAAAAATCTCAGCACACTGCCCAGAGGTTGAGCACACCGGTAATGTACGCACATTCAAATACGATCATGGTGACTGTCTTCTATGGAAGATAGCAATTTGTCGAGTTCCCAACCGCTCTTGGAATTACAACAACTATCAAGTTGTTGCTATCTTCGAGAAGCTCGTTGCCGTCCTTCGTGGTTCGACTTGTTGGATATTGCTCAAAAATCAGTTTATGTACACGGATGAGTACTGTGATGCAATTCAATACGAGGGCCTTGTGTTTGCTGCCACCACTCGTGGCACTGTTTTTGCATGGCATCCTAGTAGTTTTGGTACGTTTATCTTCCACCGTAATTATAATTGTTTCATCCACATGCATGCGGGTTAGCAAGTTTCCCTTTAATAATTAACCTTCTTCTTGTGTTTCCAAGGTCCTGTGAACATCCCACCACCTATACTTGAAAAATTTTATAACCAAGGGGGAGATGACGATGGTGATGATCACGAGCATGAGGACGAGCAGCGCCGATATACTCTGTGGCGCCTAGCAACTAATTTCGATGGATCACCTCTTCTTGTGTGTATACAACCCACTGATGATGTTACTGGTAAGGAAGCAGGTGTCTCCCATGGTCGCACTCTCCGGACCTATTCCAATACCTGTTGCATGGTATTCGGGATGGATACTAGTGTGCTAGCTCCAACTCCTTCTCCCTGGCATAGAATTGATAGTCTTAGAGAAAACTCGCTCTTCCTTGGACAAAACTATCCGATGATGGCGAAAGGCGATCCAACTGTTGCTGACACATTTATGAGAAGCAACTGTGTCTATACCTCGGACATTTGGGTGCTTCCCTACCCTCGTACTGATATAGTAGGCCGCTTCAGCCTGGATGATCGGTCCTGCGTTGGTCTCCAGATCGACAACAGATGGCCCGTCCCAGAGAATTAGTTGTGGTTCGAAGCAAGTGTTTCCAACACCGCGGAATGGTTGAGTTGAAGTTCATTTCATGGCTTGTTATTTGTTGTTGGTGCCGCCCGACGCGCGAAGCATGTGAAGCTAGTACAAATTTAGAGAAGCGACTCGAAAGCCATTCATAAATTTAGTAAGTTTATCACAGACATATCATTTTATTACATACAACAGGTCATCAACCCACATCGACAACGAGGATACATTATAAATACAAAAGTTTTTACTGTAGCCATATGTTAATGTGTTTGTTGTACGTAACCAGCACCTCGAATCCTCGATACTAGTATACTATATACTAGTAGGAGTAAGTAGTAGGAGTAGTAGGGTGGCATGGTCCAGAACAAGCACTCACGTCCAGGAGTACGGCACACGCCACCACCACGACATCCATCTGACACCATATTATTTCTTGGAGTCCGTGCTAGAGAAATCTCTTCAACCTTGTCATTTCTCTAAGGGTGGTTATAGTGGGGAGTAACTTAGACTAGTGTCATGCATATGACACTAGTCTTTGTTACTACCTTCATAGTGCAAAGTAACATACAAGTAGTATCATAGATGATTGCGTTTATTACAATATAGACTCATTTTGCTTTGGTTTGCGTTATGTTATAGTAACATATTATGTTACTCCAAACATTTCTCTCCTCATTAACTATATGCCACATAAGCAAACTTGTCTTGAAATGCGCTATGTTACTTGCTAAGTTACTCCCACTATGACCAGCCTAACTTCAGCCATCACGCGGCGGGCGAGGTGGGGGTTTGCCGATAGTCGGGTTCCTTAACTGCGGTGCCACTTGTAAGGCCAACTCCAACGCACGACCCCAAACGGACCTCCGTTTTGCACGAACTCCAATGATAATTTTGACTAGAAAAGCAAGACCAAAGAAAACAAGAACCATAAGAATACATTTTACTACTCTTGTAAGTTGGATTAGTGCCTTCTCGATGCATTCATTGTTGATCTACGGAGGCTCGATCTTGCGTGCTTCTTTCTTCTTCGAGTGTAAAGAAGTAGACGTTGCTTCCTCGCATCTAGTCTCATGTCTAGCCTCTATTCTAGTAGGAGTATCAACAAGTGCACTAATCTCATCCGATAGCAGAACCGAATATTTGGTCGGGTTCTCCCTCCTTTTGCGGATGCATGGGACATCCAGCATCTAGGTCGTGTCATGAAAGAAAATAGAGTGGTAGTTGAAGCCACAAGATGTGCATCTTGGTTTAAACTGTAAATAGAATCTTACTACTCTTGAGTAACTCCAAAAGCGGCCACTGAAGATCTTTATTGGATTTGTTTTTCATCACTAGCATGTCGAGGTGAAAGATGTGCAGGTTCAGTGGGTCCTTGTCGGTGTCAAAACCGGCGGATCTCGGGTAGGGGGTCCCGAACTGTGCGTCTAGGCGGATGGTAACAGGAGGCAGGGGACACGAAGTTTTACCTAGGTTCGGGCCCTCTTGATGGAGGTAAAACCCTACGTCCTGCTCGATTTATATTGATGATATGGGTAGTACAAGAGTAGATCTACCACGAGATCAGAGAGGCTAAACCCTAGAAGCTAGCCTATGGTATGATTGTATGTTTTCCTACGGACTAAAACCCTCTGGTTTATATAGACACTGGAGAGGGCTAGGGTTACACAAGGTCGGTTACAAAGGAGGAGATATACAAATCCGTATTGCCTAGCTTGCCTTCCACGCCAAGTAGAGTCCCATCCGGACACGAGACAAAGTCTTCAATCTTGTATCTTCATAGTCTAACAGTACGGCCAAAGGATATAGTCCGGCTGTCCGGAGACTCCCTAATCCAGGACTCCCTTAGTCCTCTTGCATTTTCACTGACATGTGGGGTCGCATGTGAGAAACAGACGATGGGCTCCGCGCGTCCGCTGGCTAGCTGAGAAGAGAGATAGAGGAGGGCTGAGCACGGACTGCAGGAAATTTGTTGTACGTACCTCGATATAGTGGGGTGACATGGGCCATAACTCAGTAGCATTCACGTCTAGCAGTACGGCACACGCCACCCACACGAGTCCCATCCGACACCAATTTTCTTGGAGTCCGTGCTACAGCCATCTCTTCTCCCTCCTGTTTTCTCAGCCATCTGACAAGATAATTACTGTAGTATCATATACTACTACATGGATTTGACGGAAAGATAAAAATACATACGGATCCATCAACGTTCAACGACATCCTCACGCCCTAGTGCGCCGGGTCACCAACCGACGTGTGAGGAGCAGCGGCGTTGGCGGCGAGCTCAACGTGCTTCTGAACAGTGCCGTCCAAGGTTGCCCTGCGCTCCAAGAAGGCCAGCGTCCTATCGTCCTCCTATTGCATGTAGTAGTCCTTGTGGACGATTTGCGCGTAGAAGTGGGTGATTATGTCGATGGTGTCTTGCTGCGCCAGGCGCTGCGCGACGAGCACGACCTCGAGGTGGACATTCTCCGGCGCGACGGCGGCCAGTCGCAGGGCCACCAGTGCGTCGAAGAGGTTGTTACCATAGTGGCCGTTGAGGGTGGCGGGCATCGCAGAGCCTGGGCGTGTCGGCTGGAGGCTTACGTCAAAGTCGTCCGCAAGCTTCTTGACGATGGTGAACTTGTCGAGGAAACCAACGAGGACCTCGTCAAACAAGGAGACGAAGCTGTCGTCCAAGCGGCCCCTCGCCCTGGCGGCCTCAAGCAATACTACCTGGAGACGTTCCTCAGTGCCGGGCCGTAGGCCGACGTCATGGACCATCTGGCACAGCCGGCTGATGCTCGCGCTCATCGCCTCCATGGGTCTAGCGTAGCTTCTAGTCAACTGATCTTGCAATTCGAGTGATCACTCAGGCCTTGGTTAGTGTGCGTTGGTGCGTACGATCTCATACTACTCCTCGGCCCTCTACTACACCTGCCTTTGGCTGTATGACAGGTGGGCCAGCCACCCCCTGGGGCCACGTGTCATTCACCCAAAGGTAGTTGCCGTAAGTCAATGAAGCTGCGTCCCCCTCCGTGCCGGTGCAGTATAGTCATCTCACTGGACCTCTAGTTGGGGCCAAGCAAGAGAAGTTTGATGTTTACTGGTTTATTGGTCCCCTTTGCATTTTGCGCCAAGTTTTGACCTTTGATTTAACTATTAAATGTTAATGCATGTAAACAAAAATGTTGTGTAAGTCACCTTATGAAAACCAAATAATCCCAAAATACTTAGGCATGATGCATTAACTCCCTCCTTGTTTCTTATTTCGTGACATATCAACCAATGAGAGATGTGGGCCGTGCATGCTTTCAATGACTTGAGACTACCAAACATGACATGCAGTGTTTAGTTCATTGCATGTAATCCTATTTGTACTCTAGTTAGCAGTAGCAAAAAAACATTATGTTCTCTCGCCGATAGGAATAAAACACCATGTATTTATTTACAGAGGGAGTAGTACATTTTTGGTGACATGCATTACTAGATATTGCTAGTCAAATACTAAAATCCAGATGGATGTGGTAGTACTCCTAAATCTAGACGGTGGTGCTACTAGTACTAGTAGTAGTACTACCAATGTAGTAGTACGAGTACTAGCACTGTGCTATCCGTTGGTCAAATTATTACGTGTTGCTCCTCACAGTGAAGTGACAAGACCCTGCGCCAGAGATGACACCTGAGTATAGGCACCGTGTTCGGCATACCATAGTCAGCCTCACCGTCTGCAGTCACTATCATCATGGCTATAGAGCTAGCCTTCTTACAACTAGCCCTGTTCGACATAATTTCCCGTGCGTAGATGCTCGTGCATTGCACGGAACACCAAGATTGGGGGTGGACGGCTCCGGCAGCGGCCATCGTGCCAGATTTTTCCACGGCCTTCTACTCCTAGATGTGGTGGGAAGGAGATGAGGCTGATTGTAAGAGACAAGGAGTTGTTTGTAAATAGGGAACAAGTGCGGGCATCTTTTTGCAAAAATGGAGAAGCTTGGTTTGTATGCGTCAGATCTAGATCCGACGGCTATTGGTGAAAGATGGGAGGCACAACATCATCACCAACTCAGGACCTGTTTGATTCACAAGATTTTGAAAACGTAGGAATAGCCTAATAGGACACGACAATATTACAAGTTTCAAACTGATATTACAAATGTTAGGAGTAAGGCTGCACCTTCGAAGAGGGAATTACTAGGAAGTTTACGTAAGAACTTTCGTTACTTTAGGTGGATGCGGCATTATCGTACAAACTAAAATCCACCACCCTGACAAGTCACTAATGGGCAAATAAGTTTTCGAGTCTCTGGCCACTTGATGTTTCAAAAACAAATTCAGCTTCTACGGAGAAATGAGCTCCACCATGTACCCGCGCGGGTGTGGCTGGGCACGAAGCGTGAGTACGTGCACGGTGCACCTATTCTCTTCTTGTATACATACACCACCTACGTGGGGTTGTGTGAGAGAGATACAAACCTAGAGAGATATAGTATGTGGGTTCTTGAGAGTTTTTTTTGTTGGGCGGGGGGTCAATAAAAAATTTAACATATGCAATGTGTGTGAAATAGAGTCCTGGATATAACATATATATAGAGGGGGCGATCCACGAGAAGAGAGTGGAGGTATCATCGGCTTGAGGTGTCCATAGAATCGAAGAGAGGGATGATGTGTGTGTGTGTGCGCGTGTGATCGATAAAGAGTGCCATCGAATTTGTGTGTGCCCACGTCAAAGATATAGAGTGGCTGGCCTACTAGAACGTGAGATGGGACATGTGCAGTTTGTCTCTGTGGCATGGGTACCTACCTGCAACGCTCGACTATCGGTGTGTGGTGGGGGAAGAGGGAGGCCCAATTAACTATAGAGGTACAATGGCTGGTATATGTGTGGAGGAGGAGAGAGGCCAACCTCATGTGTTAAGGAGATCGATCTGCCTCATGTATTAAGGGAGATCGATCAGCATCCATGCATATGTGCAGGAGATGAATAAGGTTGGGAGAGAGACAGAGCTAGAGTGTTGGAGGGGGTGGTAGTGGAGTTGCTTCTAACAACTGGTGGGATAGGCTTGCTAGACAAATGGAGGGCACACCCGCAATATCAATAAGAGAGGAGATGGTTGCTTGTTGTCTGTGCATGTGCGTGTGAGAGACGGGTGAGGAGGCATGCACGAATGATGAGGGGGGATGATGTGGTTGTGGTAAGCAGACGTAACTACATAGGAAGATCAATCGCCCTTTGTAAGATACAGGAGAGACATAATTTGTGAGGTACGTCGATCGATGGGGGGTAGTTAAAGTCGATCTAGGTATATGTTGGGAGATCGATCGGTATACATGCATGTGTGTGTTAGAAGCAAATGAGGCACGAGGAGAAGGATAGAGAGAGAGGGATGCATGTAGGAGGTGGTACGAGAGGCATACTATATCGAGGGGAGGAGTGTGCGAGTACGAGAACGATGAAAAGAGTGGTGGGAGTGAGGCATGGACGGTGACAAGAGAGGAGGGGAAGCTTGTGTTTGTGCTAGGCACACCTGGCTAGAGAGGCATATCGATCGATGTGTGCCGTAAAGAAGGAGCTGGGGGGCCTACACACACCGTGGGTGAACGACCTAAAGTGAAAAGACGAATTTGCGCGATGGAGCTAGAGAATGCTGAGGGAGGGTGAGAGGGATGCGGGCGTGTGCATGCACAAGAGAAAGTTAGCGCTAGCTACAAAGATAAGAGGGTTGTGTGTGTGTAAAAGACGAATAGAGATCATATATACTTCATTATAAAAAGCGAATTCAGATATTTGAAGAATTTATCATAGTGTTTCAAACCGACAGATGTGTGAATATATATAACGGTGATACACATGGTGTGGTTATGAACATGGTATACTACATTTAATATGTTTTATCTCTACTCTTATAAAAAAACGGAGTTGTTGATGATGGTGTGCCTGCCATCCTGCATTATAGGCCGTCTGATTTATATCTGGCGGATAGCAAGGAAACTAGGATGGTTGAAGTTGGCAACAATCATGATTGTAGATTCTTATTGAAATAGAGAAACGAATTCAAATTTAGTTCGAATTGCAGCGGTAGTATAGACATTTGGAATGCACTAAAATGTTGGTATGAGTAGGTTACATGCATTATACAGCAAGCGAAAAAATTTAATCGGACATAACATGGATTCATACTCCCTCCTTCCATCTATATAGGGCGTAATGAGATTTTTAAAACCGCCTTTGACTATTGACAAGATTAATAGTACATGACATGCACAATGTGAACATTATATCATTGAAAGAACCTTTCACAGACGAATTTAACGGTGTACTTTGTGTAAGTTGCATGTCATATACCATTGCTCTAATATTTGGTCAAAGTTAGCATCGAAAAACGCATTAGGCCCTATATAGATGGAAGGAGGGTGTAGCTTTGAATAGCATTTGTATAGTAAAACGGGGCAAGACTCTCTCTTTGTGTGGTGTGAATAGTTTTATTTTGTTCGTCTTCTTTTTGGTTGAGGGAAGTGCGAATTGATTTGGTACATACAAGTACAATATTACTACATGTTAGGCTTGTCCCTAAAATTCAACCCGTGTCTTGTTATATCCCGAAAATTCAGATATCGTGCTCCCAAAACTAGCGCCTTCACAACCCGCGCCTTGCTATCCCGAAATTACAACACGCACGAAAACTCCCTCCAGCTGCCAAATCCCGACATGCGAAATCCCCCTTCTAACCCTGAGCCGAAAGGGCCGCTAGTTCAAATCGGCGGGGGGTACTTTTGTAACACACCCTACATTTTGGACAAGCGCGTTCCTAAGTCATGCTTCACCCCCTCCCATCGCCCCCTTTTCACCATTCAAATCCCAGGCCGCCATAACCTCTCCGCTCCAGTCGCGAAACCCCACCCTCCTCCGCCCGCCACATCACCGCTACCCAGCCGGAGCCTCTTCCCCGATGATGTCGTCCAGCGCAACAGCTCGACGTCCCTCGTCCACCTCCCTAGATGAGGATCCATCGTCCATCTCGCCGTCCCGCCGGTTCAGCTGCCCCGTCCTCCACCTCCAAGGAGCTGCTCCGACGATCGCCTCGTCTATCATGACTGCTCCATCCCCATAGCGCCGCCTTAACCTGCTCCACCGGAACCGCAGCATCCTCACCGACTCCTCGGACAAAGCCGAGGCCTACTCGGCGCCACCAAAGAGGTTGTACACTCATTGCATCGCACCTTCTCCTTAACTCGACCTCCCGGCGCCGATGGTGCTCCATCCCGCACCCCCATGGAGCGGCTACCTTGAAGCCGGTGCCGCGGGCGACATCTCCACGGCGGCTCTCCCCCAGTGCGAGGCCCCTTCGGTGGCGGCGTCCATACCCGCCGGATCTGCTGCTGCTGCTCCGGCTCTCGCTCGATCGCTCGCTCGCCCAGCTGCTGCTGCTACTCTCCCCCTCGCTCGTGCTGCTGCTCTGCTCCGATTAAGCGACACTTCAGTTGACAGAATCGACTTTTGGGTCAGTCAATTTTCAGGGGTTGGGGGGCTCGCCGGAGTTAAGGAAGAACCACCCGCAGCGGGGACGGGGGCTCGCCGGAGAGGTACCCCACTATCTATCTTAGGGTTCAGGGTGGGGGGGCCTAGAGGGCTGGCCGGTGCGGCGGTGGCGAGTTGTTTCGGGGCAGCGAGGCGGCGCTGGGGCCGGCGGTTCGGCCGGTGTTGGCTGGCGGCTCAGGGGGGGGGGGTGCAGGTTGAAGATGAACTTCAGACCCTCCCTAAACTACATGTCAAGTGCCTCTCTGCTACCATTGCATTCAGTTTCGACAGTAGCATTCAGATTCCACAGTAAATTTCAATTTCGACAGTTAAGTTCATAGTCAACAGTTTTTACCTCATCTGTTGTAGTCAGGTGGTTTTTGGTGATGTTAATTTTACATCCATTTTACATCATCTATTGGAGATGCTATTAGAATCCCACTTGAGATTGACGATGTCTGTCTTGTGCTGCTTTAGCCTTGACGTCTTACGGCTCATCGGAGCTGCTCCAACGACAGAATGATCCGTCACAATAGAGCAGTGCCCTGGACGCCCTCTACAGATTCCTCAGATCTTCCTCCACACCTCCGACAGCCACCTCTGCCTCAACTGCTTCAGCGACCAACCCAACGACGCTGAGGTCGACACGGCTACGGCAAAGAGCTTGTACACTTGTTGCATCACTTATTACTATACATTCACGTCGATCCATTAGGGCTATTTTGGTTCAACGGAAAAACATCGATCCACTGGTTGTTACCATCACTCTAAATTTCTGCATGCTCTCCTTACATAATCTCACCATATTTTTTTCGTATGCATGTCAGATATTGTACACAGTCATGCTGAACATGTAGAGAAAAGGAGAAGAGTTTTGCGCGGCAATACAATGTCATGCAGGCATCGCTCGATGGTGGGTTCAATGGCAAACCCTCCCCACCCCTCTCCAGATTGTAATCCAGAGGAAGATATCTGTTCTGAGGCAGATTCGGACGCTGTTGACCACTCCTATTTACCCCTCAAGGTGTTTTCTCTACCTTGGCATGATGATGTTAGTCATATCATGCATATGTTGCCTTGCAGTGCCTACTTTTAACATCATATATCTCATCTGCTTAGTTTAGACATGTTCTGTAATGCCACCTGTTTAGTTTCTATATCATATATGGGAATTATGCAGTCTCATGTCTTTTAGCCAGCCATAATATATGTGAAATGTGCAATGCCATCCTGTTTAACCAGGCATCATATATATGAATGATATCTTTCCCATCCTTTTCTTCATTACATTTCCATTTGTCGACAATGTTTGTACATTAAACTACTCTTCCTATGAATCAGCCATTTGGGTGGGAGATGGAAAAAATTTGGAGTGAAAACAAGGCCTTCAGAGCAGACAGTGCTACATGTCGAAGCAGATCTCTTGTTGGGTCCCGATAGCTTCTCAGAGATGGATTCAGAGACAGATGACCAGTCCTATTCCCCCACTGAGGTGTATGCTCTAACTTGGCACGGTTATACTGCTGATATCATGCATACGGTGTCTTGCATTGCATAGTTTAGACATCATATACACAATATTCAACACCATGTTCTTAATTCAGACATCATATCAAATGCCCTCTGTTTAGCATATAAATCACATATGTGAATTAAATGATGCGATCCTGATTACTTAGATAACATGTAGGTGAATTATGTCATGCGATCCTGTTTAGTTATTCATCATATCTTTGAATTATGTTATGCTATGCTATCCAGTTTAGATAGACATCATATCTGTGAAATTATGTCATGCTATCCATTTTAGTTAAACAATATACATGTCAACTATTTCATGCCCTATTTTTTCCAAACTATCTATTGCATATGTCTCTCATACAATGTCTGTACATTCAACTATGTTTCCTGTTTATCAGCCATTTGAATTGGAGCGGGTGATGCCAGTATCTAGCGGACTAAAAACACGGTCTTCAAATAAAACAGTGCTACCTCTTGCTGGAGATAGCACCCCGGTTGTACATGCACAAGAACCAGCCCTACCACACATAACCCAAACTCTCGCAGATTGTACCCCTACTACGATGAACAGAGAACCAGCTTCACCCAATCTAACCCCAACCCCAGCCGATAGCAACTCAGTTCCTGTTGACACATCACCATCTCCACCATAGAGCTCCCAAACAAGAGCAGTTAGTAAGGCAGCTCCAATGCCCATAGGGCCAGTACTATCACGGCGAACCCCAACTCCACCAGTTAGTACGCCTATTCCTGTGGAGGAAGCACAACCAGCTAGTCGTAGTTTAGCATCTATCGCATTTGATGTTGTTAAATCGTATGTGCGTATCTTCCCATCTTGGAAATATTATACTGAAGATGAAGGAAAATGCCAGTTGCAGGTGTTTGTCCAGGAGTTATGTGTAAGTAATGTTATTCATGGCAATTACTTTGCTTCGTCCCATACATCCTACCTCCATGATGGTTATAACACAACAAATTTTTCCCATTTTTCTCTATAGAGAAGGACCGATTTGGAAACTCACGATGAGGTAACCTATGCTAATACCTCTGCTATCTTCAAGAATGCTTGGTGGCAGTATCGGAATTACCTGAAGAAAACGTACTTCACCGGTAAAGAAACTCATCAAATTCCCTTACGTTCTCCTGAGACACATTTACTGGACGATGACTGGGAACGCCTTGTTCTGTACTGGTCCCCCAAGAATGTGGTAAGGTCTATGAGCTCATTTTCTATTTTAAGTATTATATTCTTGCGTCTTACTGTACTCTGTTCATGTAGAACAAGTGCCTAAACCTGAAGAACAACTGTTCTAATTTAAGATTCCATTGCTACCATAGGACATAGATATATGTTTGTTTAATGCTTTTATTATGTACTAGTACTTGGTAATAGAAGACTTGGTAGTTTAATCCTGTCCACCTTACTAATGAACTGGTTCACCGAAATGAGTTTCATATACTAGTACATGCTAAATTTGTTATGTGTCTGCTTGTTTCTTCTTTTAGAATGCTGACAGAATATTGGGGAAGAGTGCCTTATTAAGCAACGGTAAAGGAAGTAATGCAGATAAGGTTCAGGATAGTGACACATCCTGTCTTGGTTTAGTGTTGGAGTTACTAGCCACTACCGCTTGCACAGGCTATTCCAACTCACTGTCTGAATCAGTTCGGTTTCTTGAGTCTCAACTACAAGCTGAAAGACATCGATCAGCTGTGCTGCGACAAGAAGCAGAAGGACTGCAGAAGTCTCTGGAGCATTCAGATGCATACTTTCTGGTGCAACAGCAAGCATTGGAGGATTTTAGTGCCAAACAGGACAAAGCTAATCAGCTTGCTAAGCTTATTGCCAGCATGGTGGATACCCAGGATAACGTTTCTTGAGCTCTTCTGAAGTTTTTTCAGTTATGCTCTTGTTTTGCTGCCGCATTTATTTGCACTGGTGGCCAATTTTGATGGCCAGTGTATATGATATGCTGCTTTGTTTCCTATATTTGCATTGGTGGCAAACTTTGATGCCCAGTGGATGTAATATGTGTAATAGTCGTGATAGCCTAGCGTTAGTTGCTTGCTTATTTATTTCCTTGTTGTCTCATTTATTTGTTTGCTTGTAATCATTGCAGTTCTTTTTCCGCCGTTAACTAGCGGCTGCAATAACCTATTTTTTAAAACTAGGCCACAATAACCATGGGCTAATATTTACTGTAGTGACACTGTGCCTCCTACGGGCCGTAGAAATAGTGGGCCTTCTACGGGCCGTAGAAACAGTGGGCCTTCTACGGGCCGTAGAAATTGTGGGCCTTCTACGGGCCGTAGAAACGGTGGGCCTTCTATAGGCCGTAGAAACAGTGGGCCTTCTACGGGCCGTAGAAACAATGGGCCTTCTACGGGCCGTAGAAACAATGGGCCTTCTACGGGCCGTAGAAACAATGGGCCTTCTACGGGTCGTAGAAACAATGGGCCAATAACAGGCCGCATTATGGCCGTAAACGGGCTAGAGTTGGAATCGTCCGTTCATGGGCCGACCGTAACAGGCCATCATTAATAGGCCGTATTTGATGACGCTATGAAAACGGCCCAACGTATTAGCGGACCACAAACGGGCTGACTGTAACCACGGGCTGAATTTGGCCCACAAGCAGAAAATGACAGTAATAGACCGTAAGTAAACGAATGCTAGAAATGAGCCCAAGAATAAATGGGCTCTGAGAAGGCCGAAAGATAACATGGGCTGGAAACGGCCCAATGGAATAACGAGCCATTAATGGGTATAAAGTGATACATTGTTCATTACGGGCCAGTTTCACCACGGGCCGTTAATGGGTGTAAAGTGATACACTGTTCATTACGGGCCAGTTTCACCACGGGCCCTTAATAGGCCAAGAGTTACATAGGGCCTCACATGGGCCGAAAGACGTCATGGGCCATACATGGGCCAGAAGTGAAAACAGGCTGGAATCATATTCGATGGCCCAGATGATGCTACTGGGCCTAATTCGGATAGGGCAAAACGGGCCTTGGGTTAGCGGGCTGTAAATGGGCTATATGCGAACATGCCGTTAACAGGCTTTCCATAGGGCGGCCCGCCACCTTTTGACCAAGTCAAACGGGGCGGCCTTTTCACAGGAATGGGCCTCTGTTGGGCCGTGCCACATGTCGACGTATCATAGGCGCCTTCCGTCCAATGAGTGGTTGACATCTGTCCCAACGATGAGCCGACACGTGTTTCCTCCAGCCAATGATGATTTTACACGTGGAAAATCCCCACTGGTCGTGGCTGTTAACGGGTTATCGGATCCAAAACCCGACCCGATAGCTTAACGACGTTCCGTTACGGTGGATGCCACGTGTCGATCACCCTTGATGAAAGCACTTCTGTGACACGCGATTTATCGTCATGGAAGTGGACACTTCCGTGATAATAATTTTGGTAATGTCATGGAACACTTCTATGACAGCACATGTATGACTATCTTGATTCTGTCATAAATTTGTCATGGATGTACATGCATGACAAAAAAAGTGACCTACTGTGACAAACACGTATCATCAATGAAGTGTATTTTTTTGTAGTGATGGCAGACACACCAACATCACCAACTTAGTCTTGTGTAGGAGTACAAGCAAGATCCGTGCATTGCATGGAACATCAAGATGCATTTTTTTTATAAAACACTTGTTGTGATTGACCCTTGCGGGAGTAATCCCATGTGTAAAAACTAATGATATCTCGAGAAATATGAGATAAGGTGAAGAGGAGTGGGGTTTGGTGGTCGGACTGAGCGGAGGCATGGGGATTGACGACGCCGGCAGCGGCCACCAGGCCAGTTTGTTCCAGAGGCTTCCTTTCTTAATTGCTCAACAATGAGGTTTGTTGGAGATAAGGATGAACTAGGGAAGGCCTTGTCTGCAAATATGGAGAGGGGTGCGGGTATCTTTTAGTTTAATTTCCATCCGTCAGATATAGATCAGACGGTCTATATTGCAAGATGGCACACGTACCATCGTCACCAACTCGGTTTTTATAAGAGAAGAAATACAAGTATGGAGATACAAACGTATTATCGATACTTGCTTCCGTAAACTAGCATCTACATTCTATTCAATGCCTCGGCATGTGGGCCTTAGCACAATGACTTATCGACTGTGTAAAACAAAGATTTTCCCATCGCCGACAAGGAGGGGGTGACGGCGGCGCGCTTTTTGGCTTGCTCTAGTCCTAGTAGTAATACTAGGTGGTCTAAGCACATGTAGATTTATTCTTTTTCATGTCTCGTGTTCGCCGTACTGCCACGACTGTTGATGAATAGACAGCAGGTTATTCAAGGGGAAACCCTTGTTGAGCATGTTTGCGAGAGAGAGAGAGAGTGTGTGCGTGTGATATGTTAGAGACTGAGGCAATGATAACAGATTCTTTGTGTCTATGTGTGTGGAGGATAGAGAGAGACATGTAGATGGGGCTTTGTGTTGTGTAACATGGAGACACATATACATAATTAGAGAGTGAATGTGTGAGATACACATGCGGACATGAGGAGAGATGAGGATCCAGATAAATGGGTGTTTGTGCGTGTCTGTGTGTGTTTGTGCACGCGTTTGTGTGTGAGAGGGAGAGAGTGTATGTGGAGTAGAGAGACCACTGATGATGTAAACCTAGTATAAGGGAAGGGGGAATGGTGTGACATGTGTAGTAGCGAGATAGCACGGGTGCGGGCGGGGGGAGCAGACTATTTGGAAGAGACATCGAGTGTGTGTGTGGGAGAGGGGTGTGAGAGCGAGAGAAAGAGAGAGCTAGCGACAGAGAGAGAGAGAGAGGAAGAGAGGGGCGAGAGGGGTCGTTTGTGTCCATAAATTGCGTATAGATAGGGAGACAATGTTGATGTTGTCCGAAATTGGCCTATGAACGGAGACGCAAGGGAAGCGAGTCATCGTGTGTGTGATAGGGACTTCATGAGAGATCTAGAACAGATGGTGTAGAGAACAATGTGCGAAATCAAGAACAATTATACATTAGGGAGCTATGCAAAGAGTCACGACATATATGTATACAGGGAAGGAGTTGGGGCGGGCCGCATGTGGGAGAGATAGAAAGAGGAGAGTGGTGCACAAGGAGACAAAGTGTGCTTGTTTGCAGTGGGGGTGGTGTGTGAGATGAGTGTGCGAGAACCACATAACAAGGGAGATAGACGTTTGAGGGACGTTTGAGGGCGACGTTTTGTTTGTATGGGAAATATACACTCTACATAGTGTGTGTGCTTGGGTAAGAGAGATAGCGGGAGACCTAGAGAGTGAGGGAAGAGATGTGTGCATGCCCGAGAGACAAAGTGATAGAGACATATGTTGGGGTCCGGACTTTACAAGAGAGAGGGGTGTTAATGTGCTCGTGTGTTGGTGTTTTGGGGAGAGAACGACTTCTCTATGTGTGTGTGTGTGGTGGGGGGGTTGACTTAAGATAAAGAGTGAGGTATCTATATTTGAGGGACTTTAGCGTAATTGAGATATTGTGCACTCATGGTTGATCAATTTGTTTCACAGTTTGTACTATGAGATAACGATACTTTTGAACATGCGTGATATACCTTGATGTACTAGAATTACAAACCTAATATTGGAATTTTGGAATTCGACTCCATCATTAGCTTTTGTAATTCATTTAAACTGAGGTACATTTTTAAGTGGGGATTTCGTGATTTCAAATTCATATATCAAACCTAGAGATATACACATACAAGCATGTTCAAACTTTATAATCATCCACTTTATTCATACACATACATAGTTTTGCTTTTGTCATCATATTTAGGATAAACACATTTGGAATTTCATTTGAATTGGACCGTATGATGGTATTTGCTTGTAGTAGCTCATTGATCCATATTTGAATTGAATGGCCAATCTAAGTTTCGAGTTGGAGACATTGATTTTCAAAACTTGCACATTTTTTTGCGTGCAAAACAAACAAATTGTCGGCCAAGATATCATAGTCGGCCGTGGGAGAGCAGAATACTTATAATTTTAGGCGCCAAAAGCTTTGAAACTTCCCGCTCACATTAAAATATCACACGCCCGAAAGTTTAGCCCTGCGATATCCTATTTTACCCCTGCCACATGAACAGAAAAGGGCTGCTTTGGTAACTCCATTGTTTTCCCCTCTTTGCCCCCAACATTCTTCCCCAGAGCCCCTCCCCTCCCCGACCTCCCCAACCACGGCAAGCCGCCGAATCTAGTCCTCTGCTGCAGCGGTGGACCTCACACCCCGTCGGATCTACCTTCCGCACCTTGGAACCCCCAACTGCCAACTCACCACTTCACCGGAGCCGCTTCAGCGACTGGCTTGTCCACCGCTTCAGATCTCCTTGACCGCCATCATGGTCCACTTCAGCGGATCTGCTTAACCGGCGCCCTTGTCCACCACAGCATAGGCCCTTAACTAACTCCCTCGTCCGCCCCTTCACTGGCCCTTCATACAAGCCCTCGTCCGCCGCAACAGATCCGCCTCACCGAAAGCACTGTACAACGCGCCCGCCGAAGCCTTCGTCCACTGCACCAGACCCGCGCCACAGACGCCATATTCAAATCCACCGGCCCTGCTTTACCGACGCTGCAGCCTCATCAGGTTATTTCGATTTGTACTCCTTCAGTTTTTCTCTTTATCGAGCAACTGTTCACTTACCACAGATGAGCTTTCTTGTATGTCAATAGGCGCCGCAACCGTAACACCGGAGCCGCTTTAGCGACGGCGACAGCCGACCCAAACTCAACCGCAACACGAGCACCATCGACGATCCTTAGCTATCAAGTATGACAACGATACCCATACGCCGCCGAGAATCAGGTACTATTATCCAACGCCCGACGCCTACATTCACTTTCCTAGCATAAGCACCGCACCTTTGAATTTCTTCAGGGCATCATTGAGTTTTTCATGATATGCGTTATTCTGCTTGCACCTGTAGGGCCATACTTCTGGCAGTGAACATGTTACATGTGCTAAATTACATACCAGTGCACATATAGTTAATATGCTTTAGTTTTGTTCTGATGCCACCTATTAGTTCCATCAGACTGCTTAATGTTCTCTATGCTTAATTACACATCAGCAAACTAGCATGTGGTTCCGCTGCTTTTTGTTCGTTTTACCCTACATTTTCTGATGCTAGCTATTACATCACTGCTCTGAGCCTCTGTTCATTACTTGTTTGTGTGTTCTTGATCTTCCCAAGTTGCATGACTAATTTGATGCTTCTATTAATTATGGAGCTGCCAACCCCATCAAGCATAATATTCGTTCTTTTGGGGCTGGCACCTCGAACAAGCATAAAAATAGAGGGAAGCAGATATATTGGCGTGTATGCACACACCCTTCTTTCATTAGTTTAGATGAACCATTGATGATCAATTCGGACCAGTGCATGCGATTAAAATTAATTTTACCTAAATAGATGGTGCAGGATAAACTACAACAACTAGATTTGCAATCACGGGATGCTGACGATATCTTCAAAGAACATTGCAATAGCAACTAGGCTTCACAGCAACATATGGTAAGCTAGTGTGTTTTAGTACATGTGAAATGTAATGCGAGTGGGCTTCTTTCTTGGCTTATGCCCTCAACGTGTAATCCTACCGAATTACAAATAGTTCAGTTGTCTGCTTTGCTGTATTGCTTGATTCGAATGCTTATTTGTTGTTACGCTATACCCGAGTTGGCCAATATGTCAGCAGTGCCTGCTGTACTATCGTAAAGAAATGCATGCCTATTTCATTTGAGTCCTTAACTTTTCCTCTCAACTTCATCACAAGACTGTATTCGTAGTTTATATGAGGCCACACTGTTAAGTGCTTTCTCAGATTATTTCAACTGCTTAGATGCCTTGGCAACTTAAATATAGCAGTTGTACACTCCCTTTCAACTAGGGATGTCAATTGGGTCCCGTTTAATCCTGATTAAAGTCCACTAGTGGTATGATAGTTCAAAAGAGTTTTTGTTTTTTGAGGAAAATGAACTAGGGAGGTAGCAAAAACTTACTAGATGGGACTGGCAGATGTCGATTATTTGCCACTTACATCCCTAGTTTCATCTTACCATTTTAATTTCTTTTCGGCTGATGCTGCTTCGAACCATTTAAATATAGTTTGCCATGCTCGGCAATAATTCGTCCGTCGTTTACCATGTAAGCTTACTGCCTGGATCATACGATAACTATCTCTTACTGATGTCTAGCAGAAACCTTTTAGGATGCCGTTCACACTAGGACACAATGTACAACCCCAGAATCTATTTGTGGAAGCAGTGTGCCATCCATGTTACCAGATGGTAGCAGTTCAGAGGCAACACCGCCAGAGAGCAGTCTGAGCACATATATTATAGTGCTTGAGGCTCTACTAGAGGCAGAAAGAGATGGTGTGGCTGCCATGAATGAGGTAATCTTTATCTTGAGGCTGGAAATTACAGAATTAGCGGCACGCATTATGCAAGCAACCCATGAATTGGAGGAAGTAAGAATGTTGCATTTGAAGACGGAGGAGGTCCTGCTGTTTCTGCTATCTGAAGCCCAAGGTAATCCCGGTTCTTCTTTAGATACCAGTTGAAATTGTCATTAGATTATTGTACTTGTATGTTGTGTCATGTCTCTGAATGGATTATGTTGCAAGACCCCCTATGTTGTCCATGTGTTGTAATGATCCGAATTTTTTAGGCGAGGTAATCCTCAGTACTTGTATGATTGACATAAGGTGAACTGTTTTTTGTGTGAGCATATTGTATTGGATGAAATAACTGTTTGACTCAGAGTGTATCCAACCTACTGAATTCGAAGATCACGACATTTCTAAATCATAATCATATATAAAGGTGGAATAAATCTTTGTTGTGGTTTTGAAGAAATAAATAACAAAATGTATAATTATCTGTGGATATTCGTAATTGAATACAAATTGGATTTGAATTTAGTTTGCCAGGTCCCAGGGCAAACGTGAATGCTAATTCTCTCAACTTTTGAACGAAGCGGCTAAACACCCACTATAATTTGTGGGTTGCTCGAAGCAAATGTTTGTGAGATGGAAATTACTGTCTACCCCTGACACTTGACATCCTTATCGACCGGATTTACACTGCTCGATAGGGGTAGACAAGTAACTTCAATCAGACGTGACACGACGGCCTCTGAGCCCATTCAGACATGGTGGGTGCCAAACATGGGTGGCAAAACACATTTGATTCAAGCTCATCTGAAAGACATGTGTCTCTTCCTCCATTTCCCCATTCATATACGATGGGTGGCAAAACAAACTCTCCTCGTCCGAAATCCATGTAGGCTAATATTTTAAATAGGGGTAGATGTGTGACTTCCATCAGACGTGACACAACCACCCTACCTGTCAGCCCCGTTCATACACCGTGGGCGCCAACCGTGGGCGGAAAAACACCCTCTCCTCGCCCGAAATAGTTACCGGCAAATATTTTGGAGATGCGAGATTACCGTCCTATCCCCAACCGACGCGATGTCCGAAATTTTAAACGCGGGATAAGTTCGTAACTTTCCCCCATTTCAGAGAAGCGCGTCCCAAAGTTTGAGATCCCCCCTCCCCTCCATTTCCCCATTCATACACCGTCGGCGACATGACAACCTCCGCACTGCGGCCAGCCTCCTCCGTCCGCCACCCCATCCTCCACCTTGCCGGAGCCGCTACCCCTACCCCGTCGTCCACTGCAAGAGATGGACATCTCTCATCCACGGCGCTGGACCAGGATCCTTTCATCGCCTCCTCTTGCTTCATCGGCGCCGTCATCCACCTTGCCATTGCCGCTCCTACGACCGCCTCATCCACGGCAACAGGATATATCCCCCGACCCGGCCGTCTGCCGTCTAAAGTCTTCTTCCCCGCTGTCGATAGCCATCGCACCCACAACACCCACAATGTATCAGCATAGGCCTACACGGCGTTGCAAGATAGGTGGTGCCCTTTCATATGTGCTTAAGTTATTGATGTCACCCGGAAAATAGATCGTAATTTGTTTACTATACTTTTCTTGTCCGTACCAAATCATAGTGGCTAGTTGAAAGCAAACATTGGTTGCGAAGTAGCTTTGTCCAGTTTGCACCTTCAGATCCGCCATGGCACGGGCACTATACTCGTAAAGCTTATGGTTTCCCCCCTTTATATTCACTACCATCATCGTGGGTGCTTCGTGTCGTGCTAGCACTGCTCCTCAAGACCTTAACCCAAAGCTTACGTGTTGAAATACGAATCTGATATGATGCTCATATCACTAAAACAGAGAACGTTTAATTGGTCACCTAGTGTTCCTATATTCATTTCGAAGAGCATGTGCGCCACCCACTGGTCCAGCTAGTTCCACTTTCCTGATTTTTCTCTTGATGCTAAGGGTTTTCCCCTTTTATCTACTCCCTCCATTCGGAATTACTTGTCTTGGAAATGGATGTATCTAGAACTAAAATACGTCTAGATACATCCATTTCTGCGACAAGTAATTCCGAATGGAGGGAGTACTCTACTATGATCTGCGTAGGTGCTTTCTGTCGTACTAGCATTACTCCACCCTTCAAGCTAAACAACACAACACTCAGAATTCGAAAGCTTAGTTGTTCAAATATGATTGTGATATGATACTGTTATTAGTTAATGGACACATTTAATTGGTTAGCTAAAGGTCCCACTTGAGTTTCCAAATGCATGTCGCGACATATAGAGAGACAGCATAATTGCATTTCTTTGTCACTTGTTGACCGTACTTTCTTGTCCATACCAAATCTTAGTTGTTATTTCAAAGCAAACATCGGTTGCTAACTACCCTTTGCGCGGTTTGCAGCTTCAGATCTGCCATCCCACTGCCACGGTCAACACTGTACTCATCATGCTTATGTTTTCCCCATTTTATGATGACCACAATCAGCCTATGTGGTTCGTGTCGTAATAGCACTGCTCCACCCATCGAGCTAAACAAGCTTAGTTGTACAAATTCATATCTGATATTATTGCTGATATTAGTAAAATTGAGAGATGTTTAATTGGTTAGTTAAATGTTCCTACTTTAGTTTCGAAATGCATGGGAGCCACATATGGAGAGACCGGAAAGAATAGTATTTCTCTGTGCGCTCTGGTTCATCATGGGTGGCCAACTGACATTGTATTGAAAGACTTGTAATATCTTCAATCTGCTTGCTCTTATGCTCGTCTTTAAGATGATACTCTTCTCTTGTGGTCGACTGGTCAGGTCGAGTTGTTCTCCCTTAGTATATTTTGAATCTGTCAGGTTAGGTCGACTAGTTCTTCTTTACTATATGTTGAAGCTATCATCTGTGAAGTGTCATCACTTCTGGAGCTCTCATATTTTGAGTAGTAGGCCACATTATATTAATGCACACAACAAATTACAGCATGCATGTCATCTTTTAAAAGAATTGCAGAGATAGCACAAAGGGGTTTATAGGGAGGCAGTATTGGATTAGAATCACTTCTACATTATATAGAAAATCTCACTTGTTTTTATGTTTTCATGCATGTCAGATATTGAACATTATCAAAATGAATATGAGAATGGGCGCACGAGAGGAATATTGCCGAACGATCCACTGGCTAACAAACTTGGCATGGTGGAGGATGGCCTATCTTATTCACCCATCAAGGTGCTTGCTCTAACTTTGCAAAGTTGTCTTGGTCGCACATATTTTGCATTTGACCTCTTGCATTACTTCTACTTTGTTACACCATCTGCTTAGTTTAAGCATCATGCATGAGTATATGCCATACCTATCCATTTTTTGTATCTATTCCATGTGTCGTCACACTATGTTTTTCCAGTCAAATGTTGTTCTTTCGTAATAGATGTCCAAAACTAAGAGGGCGAGTGCAAATCCTCAAGGAGTACAAACTAGGTATTTGGAAAAGCTAGTGATACATGTTAAATCCGATAGATCAGCAGCCACAGAAAACACAGGCCCAACTGTACCACACTTTACCCCTACTCCAGTGGCCAAACCCCTATTAGAACAACTGGGAGCCCAGCGTCAGGTACTGTCTATGATATCAATTCAAAATTTGAACTCCTAAATTTCTGCTTGTGCCTTACCTTCTCTCTTGTATGAAAACTAATTTCAGATGAATCTCCTTGCTCAAACGATCATATGATCTCAAAACAATAATGGGCTCTTCATTGCTCTTGTCAGTACCTCTCTCCCTTTTGCCTTGTAACGCTGTACTTAATTAATTGCTATTTGATTATGTATCATCAGTCTGCACCTGAGCTTCATTATCCTCTGTTTCTTCCAATATTATTTGATCTATATTTACTCTTTGCAAAATGTAGAATAATGGCAGCGCTTATAAAGAATTTTCTTTGGGGAATTTATTGAATTATCCTTCCATCAACATGGAGAAGGGCTTTGTCCAGCCCGTGTTAACATGTAACGTAAGTTCATCCTTCTCAAGCCTTCAAACTTTGTTCTAGTATAGATTTGGATAGGCATAATTTCCTCCACTGATGTTTGCATTGCTGTTTACATCTGATTGGATGTTTGCAACAACTACCAGTTTCAAATTGTAGTTGTAAAAACATGTTCCTTATGTAGAACAGATCCATTTATTTGCTTATATAATTGTGAAACCTGTTACGTGTCTCCTTGTTTCTCTTTCAGACTCGTATCTCTTACGCTAGGAAGAACTTTAGGGAAGATAGTGAGCCAAACCATCTTGAGGACAGCGAGATGACCCCAAGGTCCTATCTCGATGAAGACAGTGAGTTGAAGCTACTCACCAGCAGGTGTGAGACAACCTCTGTGCAGTCGCTGCCTCAATCAGTTCGACTTCTTCAGTCTCAACTTAAAGCAGAAAGGCTTGCTTCAGCTCAGCTCCGACTTGAAGTCAAAGATGCAATGAAGATGTCAGAGGACCGCCGTGCGCACCATCATGCCTTAAATCTAGTGTTGATGCATCTATCGTTGACACAACTGAGTTCTACTCA
>NC_041380.1:165198589-165298600 GCF_002162155.2 Triticum dicoccoides | reverse complement strand
CTTCTGAAGTGCTCTCAGTTTTGTATATTCTTGTGTCGGCGCATTTATTTGCACTGGTGGCGAACATTGATGCCCAGTGGATGTAATATGTGTGATAGCCGTGATAGCCTAGCGTAAGTTGCTTTCTTATTTATTTCCTTGTTGTCTTGTTTATTTGTTTGCTTGTAGTCATTGCAGTTCTTTTTCCGCAGTTTGCTAGTGGCTGCAATAACCTATTTTTTAAAACTAGGCCACAATAACCATGGGCTGATATTTACTGTGGTGACACTGGGCCTCCTACAGGCCGTAGAAACAGTGGGCCTTCTATGGGCCGTAGAAACAATGGGCCTTCTACGGGCCGTAGAAACAATGGGCCTTCTACGGGCCGTTGAAACAATGGGCCTTCTATGGGCCGTATCATCAATGGGCCTTATACGGGCAGTATGACCGATTGGCCAAACATGGGCCAATAACAAGCCGCATTATGGCCATAAACGGGCTAGAGTTGGAATCGTACGTTCATGGGCCAACCATAATGGGCCATCATTAATAGGCCGTATTTGATGACGCTATGAAAATGGCCCAACGTATTAATGGACCACAAACGGGCCGACTGTAACCATGGGCTGAATTTGGCCCACAAGCAGAAAATGACAATAACGGGCCATAAGTAAACGAATGCTGGAAATGAGCCCAAGAATAATTGGGCTCTGAGAAGGCCGAAAGATAACATGGGCTGGAAACGGCCCAACGGAATAACGGGCCATTAATGGGTATAAAGTGATACAATGTTCATTACGGGCCAGTTTCACCACGGGCCGTTAATGGGTGTAAAGTGATACACTGTTCATTACGGGCCAGTTTCACCACGGGCCGTTAATAGGCCAAGAGTTACATAGGGCCTCATATGGGCCAAAAGACGTCATGGGCCATACATGGGCCAGAACTGGAATCATATTGGGTGGCCAAGATGACGCTACTGGGCCTAATTCGGATAGGGCATAACGGGCCTTGGGTTAGCAGGCTGTAAATGGGCTATATGCGAACATGCCGTTAACAGGCTTTACATGGGCCGGCCCGCCACCTTTTGACCAAGTCAAACAGGGCCGGCCTTATCACAGGAATGGGCCTCTGTTGGGCTGTGCCACATGTCGACGTATCATAAGCGCCTTCTGTCCAATGAGTGGATGACATCTACCCCAACGATGAGCCGACACGTGTTTCCTCCAGCCAATGATGATTTTACATGTGGAAAATCCCCATTGGCGGGGCTATTAATGGGTTATCGGATCCAAAACCTGACCCGATAGCTTAACGGTGTTCCGTTACAGTGGATGCCACGTGTCGGTCACCCTTGACGAAAGCACTTCTGTGACGCGGGATTTATCGTCATGGAAGTGGACACTTCTGTGATGATAATTTTGGTAATGTCATGGAACACTTCTACAACAGCACAGGTATGACTATCTTGATTCTGTCATAAAATCGTCATGGATGTACATGCATGACAAAAAACGCAACCTACTGTGACAAACACGTATCATCACGGAAGTGTATTTTTTGTAGTGCTACTATGTTCTCAAGAGGCTCGTGGAAGAGCTTGATTCAATACATTCAGCAAATCAAGCGGATGCTGACGAAAGGATGGCTGAAGAGGACGCTAAAATTGAAGATGACCTTCGTTATTATGCAGCTGAAATGCTCAACGCCGCCATTGAAGCCAACCAATGCAAGCAGGGTGATGGCCAATCAATGGAGCAGCGACAGCAAGAGACGATGAAACTACCACTGTATTCTGAAACAAAGGGTAGGAAGAAACTTACTGCAGCAAAGAAAAGTGACAAGAGAGCTCAAATAAAGGAACCACCTACAGGAAGAGTCATTGTGCTCGATGAGAATGGAGTGCCACTTGGACACAGGAAATGCAGTGTGTGCAACTAGGTTGCGGGACACAACAAGCTGACCTGTCCAACACTCTTGGAAAGAAACAATGATGAGGAGGTCAAGCAAGCCAAATCTCAAAAACAGCAGCCCAAAGTTATGGAACAAAAGAAGGGACCACACCCAAAGAAAGCAAGCAGCAGACTTTGTAGCATATGCAAGAAGTATGAACCACATAATGCAAGAACATGCCCGAAGCGGGCAGATGCTGAAAATACAAGCAAAAAGACAAAGAAGAAACATAAAGCAAAACCTAGAGCCATCGACAAGAAAGTTGTGGAAGATGAAGAGGAAGACGAAGATGAAGACACCGCTGAAGAAGAGGAATACAAAGAGGAAGAGGAAGACGAAGAGGAAGAGGAAGACGAAGAGGAAGAGGAAGACGACGATGAAGAGGAAGAGGACAATGAAGAGGAAGAGGACAATGGAGAGGAAGAGGACGATGAAGAGGAAGAGGTACATGTCAAGCAAAAACCTCTACCACCAAAGCATAGGAGGAGCGCAAGGCTGATGAGCAGTTAGAATAGGTCAATTAACACAATGCAAACTTATGTCATGTCAATGTGCAGAATATTATGTCATCCCATGGTAATATACACTATGAAGTTCAAGTAATATTACTGCAGAAGTCCTGGTATGTTATGAGAGGAAGTGATGTGCTGGTGATGTACTACATGAAAGTGCAAGCAGTAATAAATTGAAAAACATACACTGTGAAGTTCAAGTAATATTACTGCAGAAGTCTTGGTATGTTATGAGAGGAAGTGATGTGTTGGTGATGTATTGCATGCAAGTGCAAGTAAGAACAAAACATGAAAAACATACATTGTGAAGTTCAAGTAAGCTTACTGCAGAAGTCCTGGTATATTATGGCAGGAGGTGCTCGTGTTGTATTCCATAAAAGAGCAACTAGCAAATAATCATACAGTTTTGAAGTTCAGGTCAGCTTACAGAACAAGTTCTGGTATATAAAACCGATGTAGGAAAAAAACATGCTTAAAAAAAGTTTCACCGCATAAACGAAGGTTAGCAAGCCTAAGACAACACGTTCAAATGTGAAGTTCTGCTTGGATACGTGCAGAAGTTCATGTACAATGCCGACAAAAGATAAAGAAACATCAACAATATTCCTGCACAAAGTTACAGCTGAAATACATTCGCACTTGAAAAAACACAAAAAACAAAATATAGATTCTATGCAAAAGCATACATATTGGTTGGGTTGAAAATTACCAATACATTACACAACACAGAATATCCTCTCCATCTGAAACCAGCAGCCTAGCCACATCTCAAAGCAGAATTTCAAGTCTACGATCATATGTTGGGGCCCAAAAATAAACAACACAAAAAAATCAAGCAGTTCAACCAAAACCGAGGGAGAAGTTCAGGTACATCTGTTGGGGCAAAAACATTCAACACATGTATACTCAAAAACGACGCAGTACATTGAAATTCACAAAGCCAAATCATTCTTCACACCAAATACATTTGTCGACAATATCATAAGTAATAGTGCCGCACCTATAGATACACAAATCACTAAAACATTCTTACAACCAAATCTTTACGGAATTGTTCCAATCATTATCAAACCTAAAAATCTGTGTGAAATCAAATCTACAATGAAACTAATGCTTTGAATTCACGGGCCAAAGGACTGGATCTCTTTAGGGAGCTCTGAACGCATGACTTTGTTCTTCTCGCTAAAAATCAGAGTGTGCATGAACTCAGCCTTCCAGTCATCTGCAGCAGCCTGCAAACAAAGAAAGGTGAAACAATGGTTTAGTAACGGATATATAAAACCACAGCAGGAGCTTCTCAGCAAAAACACACAAGAAAAATCAAAGGATGATGAGACAAGAACAAAGGCATAACATACTTCCACATCACCAAAATCTTCTACAATCTCATCGCCATCATATGAAGAGCAGAACTTCACGACAAAGAAACCACAATCATTATTCTTCTACTTCTGAACATCGAAGAAGGTCGGCCTCTTTGCAATAGTCACCAAGTTAGGCTGCTTGCTCGCTTTGTATGCAGCCTTGTCGTACACCTCCTCAAGCAACCCAACAAATCTCTTGATCTGCCAGAAATAACAAAATTAGATGAAGTCAAAAACATGTTAACCAAAATAGTTAAGTTAAGGTACATAAAAAGCGACACTTGCATAAGATCCACCTAAACAAATAGCAAAAGTTCAACTTCCAAATCATAGTCAGTTCAAGCAGTATTACCAAAAAATAGAGACAACAACATATTTTGTCAACACAAGGCATAATAAACTTTGTGTCAAACAAGAGAATGTGAAAGGAGGTTCAGGCTAAGAAACACTCACGATATTTTGACAGTCCCCGTGTGTCGTGGATTTGTCACGGCAGATGTCCTAGTGTTAGGACTTAGTCGCGAGGCCAACGCATCTATGTGGTAGCTTGAGAGGGGTTGAGCGGAATCGAGAGACGCAACACAAGACAGGGATTTAGACAGCTTCGGGCCCCGGGAAACACCATCTAGTAACAACCCTACGTGTTGTTTGAGGCTAGGTCTCATTATCATCACGAGGGAGTCGCCATAAATCGGCCCTCCTCTTTGTGTCTAGCCCTAAGATTGATTCTTCTTGCTTGTAGCTTGTCCTCCTTTGGGAGCCCTGCCCCTTCTTATATATGTTGAAGGGGCGGGTTACATGTGGAGTCCTATTAGGATTAGGACTAGTCTATCTCTAATATAAACCGGATACAAGTCCTGGTCTTAACTCCTTGTAAGGTAAATATTCGCCATGCCTTTCCCCTTAAACCGGCCCACCATAGTATGAACCGACCTTCATGAACCGCCCGTTGGGTCACCGGGTCTTGTTGCTCCTTTGACCCGCCTGCCGGATTACCAATGAATCATAAACCGCCAGGTCCAAACGGGTCACTAGTGAATCTTCAAGTCTCAACCGGGTCTCAAGTAAACCGCCAAGTCCGGCCGGGTTATACTTCCGGCCGGTTTACGCCGCGGGGTATATCCCCGACATTAGCCCTCAAGTTTAGTTTGGATTTATCCATGGTAAACTTATGCTGCAAAATAAACACAAGAACCAATTTGACAGGTTGTGCTCCGGATTAAGAATTCTTGTAGACAGGCACCTAATCATCCTTAAATCCTTGTCATTTCCTCCTTCTAGAAAATCCGAGTCGATATCCAGCCTCATACTCAAATTGCTGACGTTGGTTTCTCATAGAAAAACATTATGAAGAATAATCCACTTGAGTCAGCTTCCAAAGCATCGGTTTAAGAAATATAGGTCTTGAAATACTCATCTGATATTCAGCCGGTTTGAAGATATAAAACTTGCCGGTTTAATATTACCAAAATTGTCGGGTTATAAAAACTAATAATTTCGGGTCATGATTGTTTCCAACGCCGGTTCATGATTGTTGCCAACGCCGGTTCATGATTGTTGCAGACATCGGGTCATAATGATTGGTGACGCAGGGTCAATAATTGTTGGTGACGCCGGTTTATAATTGTTGCAGGCACCAGGTCAATCTGGTTAGCTCAAAACTGAAATTTAAAAGATATTTATCCCTTATATCCATATTACCTGTAGCCCCCAAGTCTTGAACAGAACAAGGTGATGATTTGAGACTTGCTTCCATATAATTACTGCCACTTTGAAGAAATCCATGTTGCTCATCTCAGTCACGAGTAAAAACTGAAGACTCCATATATGTAGCCCCCAAGTGCCGGGTTGTCATGCTTGCAGCAACCTGGGACTTGTAATTGCCTTATACTCATAAAAACTTCAATAAGTGTAGCCCCCAAGGGCCGGGTCATTATGCAATAATGAGCAGGGACTTTATAAATATGATCATGTAAACTTGAGCAGTGATGTGTAGCCCCCAAGGGCCGGCTCATTATGATATGATGAGTCGGGTCTACAATAAGATGAGCAAAAAATGACTTTGCATTAGCCCCCAAGTGTTATGGTGCATGCTTGCAGCGACATGAGACTTGCATATTTGATATAATCTTAAGTTCAATAATGTAGCCCCCAAGTGCCGGGTCGTAAGCCTGCAGCGACTTGGGACTATTCCTTCAATTGTAAAATAAATCATATCCTTTGATAATATAATAGCCATTGCGCTAAAGCGACTTTGAAAACCTTAATCATAATACTGGTTATTGATAACCATAATAAAATCCAGCCATGTTGGCTATTTGAAGATTTGAATAATATAATCCAATGATTTATGAGCGCATGATTCCAATGACGCAATCCAAATATATACTGGCGACTTATAGTCAAAAGCCAGGCTGGTTTAACAAACATCGGATAATTTCTCATCATATACTGGTGACTAATTGTCTTAAAGCCAGGCCGGTTTAATAAACACCTGATAATTTATCATCATACTGGCGACTTATAGTCAAAAGCCAGGCCGGTTTAACAAACACTGGAATTTATCATCATACTTTATTCAACCTGTTTCTGCATACAACAAGTTTAAAGTGTCCAGGCGGTTTATCGCCGGACGGGTCATAATGCCCAACATATAACCTGGGTTTATAACCAAGGCTGCACTTAAAATATGAAATATATCATACCTGTGACATTGAATCACATCATTGGTTTACCAACTTTTTGTAGTAAGAGTGATAACCCCAATCTTTGATTAATGATAACTCCTTTCATATTGTACCGGTTTATGATAAAATCGTACCGGTTTTGTGATAAACCCTAGATTAACCATATATAATACTGATGACTTGTAGTCAAACCAGACCAGGCTGATAGTCTCCGGATTATAACTTAATCGTGTACTGACAACTTGTAGTTGAAAGCCGAGCCGGGTTGATAAACACCGGTTTACTCCATAATAGGATGGTAACTTAAAACCAAATCGGGCAGATAGTCTCCGGATTAAGATTTGACCATGTTCCGCCAATTTGTAATTTGATACTCGAACCGGTTTAAGAATTTGTCGGTTTAAAAACGCAACAAAAGAAATATTTATCAAAACAAAATTTCAAGCAAAGGCAATGATAAAACCATTTGTAAAAAGAGGCTATTGAGCCGATCAAGAGGCATTACCATGGTCGGACACGACCAAGCCCCCAAAAAGTCGTAGCTATGGTTCGAGTCAGCCAGGTCCCCAAATGATGCTTTGGCATTACGCCGATCAAGAGGTGTAGCTATGGTTCGGGTTCGACCAAGCCCCCAAGTGATGCTGTGGCACTAGGCCGATCAAGAGGTGTGACTATGGTTCAGACGTGACCACAAGTCCCCAAGTGATGCTTTGGCATTACGCCGATCAAGAGGTGTAGCTATGGTTCGGGTTCGACCAAGCCCCCAAGTGATGTTGTGGCACTAGGCCGACCAAGAGGCGTGACTATGGTTCAGACGTGACCACAAGTCCCCAAGTGATGTTGTGGCTTTACGCCTATCAAAAGGTGTTGCTATGGTTCGGACGCGACCAAAGCCCCAAGTGACGCTGTTGCATTGAGCCGATCAAAAGGTGTGACTATGGTTCAGACATGACCAAGCCCCCAAGTGATCAATAATATGATAAGCCAATAAGGCAGGATACCCATGTTTGAACCGCACATCATGGCAGCAGGTCCTCTTTGGCACCCTTTAACTATTTGCTAGAGATAAATCCTTCTTGAACCGGATGTCAAACCAGATATTAAGAGCTTCAAAGCTTTGTGGGAGACATCTTTCCCTTGAACCGGATTTTAAACCGGAATCTTCATTTTCAGCCGGAAATTCTCTGACGGCCTTTAAACTCGAACTTGCGAGAAGTTAATTCCCTTTTGAACCGGACATTGTTAAACCGGATTTGAGCGCTTCAGAGCCTTGTAGGAGAATAGATTTTTCTTGAACCGGATTGTAAACCGGAGTCATTTCTGATGACTTGGAACTTCTTCATCGAGCCGGGATTTTATAACTGTCATATACTTTCTAAGCCGGAAATTTTCTGACGGCCTTTAAACTTTCATCAATATAACAGTAGCCTCCGGGACCGGGTTATCCTTCCCTCCATCGTCTTGGGGTTCTTAAATTTCGGCTGCCGTGGATCCAGCTGTCAGCCTCTCCACGTAAAGTATTCTTCCAATGGAATTCGGTCGTTGACCACATTGACCACTCCGCGCCGATAGCACCACGGCAGTGGACGACGATGAGGCCTAGGAAGGGGACGACACGGAGCCAGGGAAGACGCGGCAGTTGATGCCCACGTGGAGAGGAGTATGAAGGTTCACTGGTTCGGCTGTGCTGGCATCGCCGCAGAATAACAGAGGGTTTGGGTGAGTGGAGTGGAGGGATGGCCTGGCCAGCGGAGGGAGTAGTATGGGGGCGGTGAGGCCTCCACGGTAGCACAGCCGGCCATGGGAGGCAGGAGCAGGCGGCACGACCGGCGCTGCTTTGGGCGGCTGGAGCAAGAAGACCAGAGGTTGAAGAAGCACTACAGCCATTGGATGGACATTGTACGGTCAGTCGAGCTAGAATTGTGCATATTGACTAAGTTGACAAAGCCCTTCGTCCCCGTCAACTTAGTAGGCCCACTATACTGGGTCCCAGCTAGCAGGGGGAGTATTCATTTTTTGTGCGTAATAAGGAGACACTTCCTTGCGTGCGAAGATATAGCTGGTGGGTTCGAGCTGTCAGCGGCGGTAACGTTTTTTTCACGAAATACATAGGCCGTTTCGGTGGGTCCCAGATGTCAGGTGGAGGAAATCATTATTTTGCGCGTAATAAGGACCCAGCTGTCAGCCTCTCCACGTACAGTCTACTTCAGATGCATGTTGGTCGTTGACCACGCTGACCACGCCACGCCGAGAGCACCAGGGCGGTGGACAACGGCGAGGCCTAGGAAGGGAACAACACGGAGGCAGGGAAGACTCGGCCGTTGTTTTTGTTTCCCACGCGCAGGGGAGTCCGACTGTAAGAGGGTTTACTAGTTCGTCTGCCATTGCCGGAGAATAACAACATGTGTGGGTGAGTAGAGGGATGGCTAGGCCAGCGATGGGAGTACGGTGGGGCGGTGAGGCCTACGCGGCAGCACAGCCGGCCGCGGGGAGGAGGGAGCAGGCAGTCCTGCCGACGCTTGTTTGAGCGGCTGGAGCAGGAAGAGCAGAGATTGAAGAAGCACGACGGCCATTGGATGGACATCCAACAGTATAAAGGCCATCTGTGGAAAGCTTCAAATCTATGGAAAACAGCATACAGTCCATCTGCCATTATTTCAAATAATTTACAGCCCATTTGCTAATTCTTACGGGGTTTTTTGGAGCCCATATTCTTTATGTTGGCATTACATCCCATATTGTGGCCACGGTTAAAAAATTATACGAAATTTTGCATATGTCGGTGCGGTCTGAACTGTTTTTAATCCCGAAATTTCGAGTCACATTCAGACTGATTTTAAAAATAAATGTATATCAATATAAAATCCAATAAATTGTCCACTCATAAAAATCAATGCAATTTAAAATCTCAAAATGAAAAAAAGGTATTTTAAAATAATTGCCGGTTTGATGTGTTTTAAAAATGTACAACCCATTTCTCATTACTGATAGGCCATTTTCTCGGCCAGCCGAATGAAGCTCTCCTCGTCTTGAAAGATTTGCAGCCCAGCAGGCCTGATAAAGCGACTTACTTGACAAATCACAAAAGAACTGGGCTAGCCATTTTTAGAAAGAAAAAAAAAAACTACTGGGCTGGTCTGTGGTAAACATAAAAGAAAAGGTTGTCTAGACAGGCCAGAGTGTCCCGCACAGCCCAGTATTTTCGAACGGACGTGTAGGCCGGTGCGCCTCTTCATGAACCGTGGCAAACTCACAACCGTCCACCGACTCTTCGCCTTTCCCTCTTGATTTGGAACTGCTGTCACACGCTCTTCCTCTCCCTCTTCCATTTTCCTTCAGCCCTTCACCCTTTCTTCTGCCATTGTTCGATCGTCTTCTCCATGGAGGGAATAGGCCAGAAACGACCCCGTTATTCTTGCCCCGATCTGAAAGATGACGTGGTGGAGGAACTCATTGATCGGTGTGACGTCATCACCTCAGCTAGCATGGCAGATTCGTTCAAGCCCATTCTCGACTCACCTAATAACATCATTACAAAGAACCCAAGAGTCAAGGTGTGGTTTGATCTCCCCTATCTTCTTTGCCATGACCCTGATGACTGGCGCCAGCATGACGGAGGCCTCACCCTGTGCCAGTTGATGCTGCTTGATAATGATACGTATGATGTTAAGATGCCATCGCTCGAGGGCAAGGCTTGGGCGGGCGCAAATGGAGATTGGGTTGTTTACATTGGGTCCAACTGCGAGTGGGAACTTGTGAATGTGTACACTCGTCACCAGGTTCCACTTCCAAAAATCTCAGCACACTGCCCAGAGGTTGAGCACACCGGTAATGTACGCACGTTCAAATACGATCATGGTGACTGTCTTCTATGGAAGATAGCAATTTGTCGAGTTCCCATCCGCTCTTGGAATTACAACAACTATCAAGTTGTTGCTATCTTCGACAAGCTTGTTGCCGTCCTTCGTGGTTCGACTTGATGGATATTGCTCAAAAATCAGTTTATGTACACGGATGAGTACTGTGATGCAATTCAATACGAGGGCCTTGTGTTTGCTGCCACCACTCATGGCACTTTTTTTGCAAGGCATCCTAGTAGTTTCGGTACGTTTGTCTTCCACCATAATTATAATTGTTTCATCCACATGCATGCGGGTTAGCAAGTTTCCCTTTACTAATTAACCTTCTTCTTGTGTTTCCAAGGTCTTGTGAACATCCCACCACCTATACTTGAAAATTTTTATAACCAAGGGGGAGATGACGATGGTGATGATCACGAGCATGAGGACGAGCAGCGCCAATATACTCTGTGGCGCCTGGCAACTAATTCCGATGGATCACCTCTTCTTGTGTATATACAACCCACTGATGATGTTACTGGTAAGGAAGCAGGTGTCTCCCATGGTCGCACTCTCCGGACCTATTCCAACACCCGTTGCATGGTATTCGGGATGGATACTAGTGTGCTAGCACCAACTCCTTCTCCCTGGCACAGAATTGATAGTCTTGGAGAAAACTCGCTCTTCTTTGGACAAAACTATTTGATGATGGTGAAAGGCGATCCAACTGTTGCTGACACATTTATGAGAAGCAACTGTGTCTATACCTTGGACATTTGGGTGGTTCCCTACCCTCGTACTGATATTGTAGGCCGCTTCAGCCTGGATGATCGGTCCTGCGTTGGTCTCCAGATCGACAACAGATGGCCCGTCCCAGAGAATCAGTTGTGGTTCAAAGCAAGCGTTTCCAACGCCGCGGAATGGTTGAGTTGAAGTTCATTTCATGGCTTGTTATTTGTTGTTGGTGCCGCCCGACGCGCGAAGCATGTGAAGCTAGTACAAATTTAGAGAAGCGACTCGAAAGCCATTCATAAATTTAGTAAGTGTATCACAGACATATCATTTTATTACATACAACAGGTCATCAACCCACATTGACAACGAGGATACATTATAAATACTAAAGTTTTTACTGTAGCCATAAGTTAATGTGTTCGTTGTACGTAACCAGCACGTCGAATCCTCGATACTAGTATACTATATACTAGTAGGAGTAGTAGGGTGGCATGGTCCAGAACAAGCATTCACGTCCAGGAGTACGGCACACGCCACCACCACGACATCCATCTGACACCATATTATTTCTTGGAGTCCGTGCTAGAGCAATCTCTTCAACCTTGTCGTTTCTCTAATGCTGGTTATAGTGGGGAGTAACTTAGACTAGTGTCATGCATATGACACTACTCTTTGTTACTACCTTCATAGTGCAAAGTAACATACAAGTAGTATCATAGATGATTGCATTTATTACAATATAGACTCATTTTGCTTTGGTTTGCGTTATGTTATAGTAACATATTATGTTACTCCAAACATTTCTCTCCTCATTAACTATATGCCACATAAGCAAACTTGTCTTGAAATGCGCTATGTTACTTGCTAAGTTACTCCCACTATGACCAGTCTAACTTCAGCCATCACGCGGCGGGCGAGGTGGGGGTTTGCCGATAGTCGGGTTCCTTAACCGCGGTCCCACTTGTAAGGCCAACTCCAACGCACGACCCCAAACGGACCTCCGTTTTGCACGAACTCCAATGATAATTTTGACTAGAAAAGCAAGACCAAAGAAAACAAGAACCACAAGAATACATTTTACTACTCCTGTAAGTTGGATTGCCTTCTCGATGCATTCACTGTTGATCTACGGAGGCTCGATCTTGCGTGCTTCTTTCTTCTTCGAGTGTAAAGAAGTAGACGTTGCTTCCTCGCATCTAGTCTCATGTCTAGCCTCTATTCTAGTAGGAGTATCAACAAGTGCACTAATCTCATCCGATAGCAGAACCGAATATTTGGTCGGGTTCTCCCTCCTTTTGCCGATGCGTGGGACATCCAGCATCCAGGTCGTGTCATGAAAGAAAATAGAGTGGTAGTTGAAGCCACAAGATGTGCATCTTGGGTTAAACTGTAAATAGAATCTTACTACTCTTGAGTAACTCCAAAAGCGGCCACCGAAGATCTTTATTGGATTTGTTTTTCATCACCAGCACATCGAGGTGAAAGATGTGCAGGTTTAGTGGGTCCTTGTCGTTGTCAAAACCGGCGGATCTCGGGTAGGGGGTCCCGAACTATGCGTCTAGGAGGATGGTAACAGGAGGCAGGGGACACGAAGTTTTACCCAGGTTCGGGCCCTCTTGATGGAGGTAAAACCCTACGTCATGCTCGATTAATATTGATGATATGGGTAGTACAAGAGTAGATCTACCACGAGATCAGAGAGGCTAAACCCTAGAAGCTAGCCAATGGTATGATTGTATGTTGACCTACGGACTAAAACCCTCCGGTTTATATAGACACTGAAGAGGGCTAGGGTTACACAAGGTCGGTTACAAAGGAGGAGATATACATATCCGTATTGCCTAGCTTGCCTTCCACGCCAAGTAGAGTCCCATCCGAACACGAGACGAAGTCTTCAATCTTGTATCTTCATAGTCTAACAGTACGGCCAAAGGATATAGTCCGGCTGTCCGGAGACCCCCTAATCCAGGACTCCCTCAGTCCTCTTGCGTTTTCACTGACATGTGGGGTCGCATGTGAGAAACAGACGATGGGCTTCGCGCGTCCGCTGGCTGGCTGAGAAGAGAGATAGAGGAGGGTTGAGCACGGACTGCAGGAAATTTGTTGTACGTACCTCGATATAGTGGGGTGACATGGGCCATAACTCAGTAGCATTCACGTCTAGCAGTACGGCACACGCCACCCACACGAGTCCCATCCGACACCAATTTTCTTGGAGTCCATGCTACAGCCATCTCTTCTCACTCCTGTTTTCTCAGCCATCCGACAAGATAATTACTGTAGTATCATATACTACTACATGGATTTGACGGAAAGATAAAAATACATACGGATCCATCAACGTTCAACGACATCCTCACGGCCTAGTTCGCCAGGTCACCAACCAACGTGTGAGGAGCAGCGGCGTTGGTGGCGAGCTCAACGTGCTTCTGAACAGTGCCGTCCAAGGTTGCCCTGCGCTCCAAGAAGGCCAGCGTCCTATCGTCCTCCTCTTGCATGTAGTAGTCCTTATGGACGATTTGCGCGTAAAAGTGGGTGATTATGTCGATGGTGTCTTGCTGCGCCAGGCGCTGCGCGGCGAGCGCGACCTCGAGGTGGACATTCTCCGGCGCGACGGCGAGGAGTCGCAGGGCCACCAGTGCGTCGAAGAGGTTGTTACCATAGTGGCCGTTGAGGGTGGCGGGCATCGCAGAGCCTGGGCGTGTCGGCTGGAGGCTTACGTCAAAGTCGTCCGCAAGCTTCTTGACGACGGTGAACTTGTCGAGGAAACCAACGAGGACCTCGTCGAACAAGGAGACGAAGCTGTCGTCCAAGCGGCCCCTCACCCTGGTGGCCTCAAGCAATACTGCCTGGAGACGTTCCTCAGTGCCGGGCCGTAGGCTGGCGTCGTGGACCATCTGGCACAGCCGGCTGATGCTCGCGCTCATCGCCTCCATGGGTCTAGCGTAGCTTCTAGTCAACTGATCTTGCGATTCGAGTGATCACTCAGCCCTTGGTTAGCGTGCGTAGGTGTGTACGATCTCGTACTACTCCTCGGCCCTCTACTACACCTGCCTTTGGCTGTATGATAGGTGGGCCAGCCACCCCCTGGGGCCACGTGTCATTCACCCAAGGTAGTTGCCGTAAGTCAATAAAGCTGCGTCCCCCTCCATGCCGGTGCAGTATAGTCATCTCACCGGAACTCTAGTTGGGGCCAAGCGAGAGAAGTTTGATGTTTACTGGTTTATTGGTCCCCTTTGCATTTTGCGCCAAGTTTTGACCTTTGATTTAACTATTAAATGTTAATGCATGTAAACAAAAATGTTGTGTAAGTCACCTTACGAAAACCAAATAATCCCAAAATACTTAGGCACGATGCATTAACTCCCTCCTTGTTTCTTATTTTGTGACATGTCAACCAATGAGAGATGTGGGCCGTGCATGCTTTCAATGACTTGAGACTACCAAACATTACATGCAGTGTTTAGTTCATTGCATGTAATCCTATTAGTACTCTAGTTAGGAGTAGCAAAAAAACATTAAGTTCTCTCGCCGATAGGAATAAAACACCATGTATTTATTTACAGAGGGAGTAGTACATTTTTGGTGACATGCATTACTAGCTATTGCTAGTCAAATACTAAAATCCAGATGGACGTGGTAGTACTCCTAAATCCAGACGGTGGTGCTACTAGTACTAGTAGTAGTACTACCAATGTAGTAGTAGGAGTACTAGCATTGTACTATCCGTTGGTCAAATTATTACGTGCTGCTCCTCACAGTGAAGTGACAAGACCCTGCGCCAGAGATGACACCTGAGTATAGGCGCCGTGTTCGACATACCATAGTCAGCCTCACCGTCTGCAGTCACTATCATCATGGCTGTAGAGCTAGCCTGCTTACAACTAGCCCTGTTCGACATAATTTCCCGTGCGTAGATGCCCGTGCATTGCACGGAACACCAAGATTGGGGGTGGACAGCTCCGGCAGCGGCCATCGTGCCAGATTTTTCCACGGCCTTCTACTCCTAGATGTGGTGGGAAGGAGATGAGGCTGATTGTGAGAGACAAGGAGTTGTTTGTAAATAGGAAACAAGTGCGGGCATCATTTTGCAAAAATGGAGAAGCTTGGTTTGTATGCGTCAGATCTAGATCCGACGGCTATTGGTGAAAGATGGGAGGCACAACATCATCACCAACTCAGGACCTGTTTGATTCACAAGATTTTGAAAACGTAGGAATAGCCGAATAGGACACGGCAATATTACAAGTTTCAAACTGATATTACAAATGTTAGGAGTAAGGCTGCACCTACGAAGAGGGAATTACTAGGAAGTTTACGTAAGAACTTTCGTTACTTTAGGTGGATGCAACATTATCGTACAAACTGAAGTCCACCACCCTGACAAGTCACTAATGGGCAAATAAGTTTTCGAGTCTCTGGCCACTTGATGTTTCAAAAACAAATTCAGCTTCTACTGAGAAATGAGCTCCACCGTGTACCCGCGCGGGTGTGGTTGGGCACGAAGCGTGAGTACGTGCACGGTGCACCTATTCTCTTCTTGTATACGTACACCACCTACGTGGGTTTGTGTGAGAGAGATACAAACCTAGAGAGATATAGTGTGTGGGTTCTTGAGAGTTTTTTTGTTGGGCGGGGGGTCAATCAAAAAATTTAACATATGCAATGTGTGTGAAATAGAGTCCTGGATATAACATATATATAGAGGGGGCGATCCACGAGAAGAGAGTGGAGGTATCATCGGCTTGAGGTGTCCATAGAATCGAAGAGAGGGATGATGTGTGTGTGTGTGTGTGTGCGCGCGTGATCGATAAAGAGTGCCATCGAATTTGTGTGTGCCCACGTCAAAGATATAGATTGGCTGGCCTACTAGAACGTGTGATGGGACATGTGCAGTTTGTCTCTGTGGCATGGGTACCTACCTGCAACGCTCGACTATCGGTGTCTGGTGGGGGAAGAGGGAGGCCCAATTAACTATAGAGGTACAATGGCTGGTATATGTGTGGAGGAGGAGAGAGGCCTACCTCATGTATTATGGGAGATCGATCGGCATCCATGCATATGTGCAGGAGATGAATAAGGTTGGGAGAGAGACAGAGCTAGAGTGTTGGAGGGGGTGGTAGTGGAGTTGCTTCTAACAAATGGTGGGATAGGTTTGCTAGACAAACGGAGGGCACACCCGCAATATCAATTAGAGAGGAGATGGTTGCTTGTTGTCTGTGCACGTGCGTGTGAGAGACGGGTCAGGAGGCATGCACGAATGATGAGGGGGGATGATGTGGTTGTGGTAAGAAGACGTAACTACATAGGAAGATCAATCACCCTTTGTAAGATAAAGGAGAGACATAACTTGTGAGGTACGTCGATCGATGGGGGGGTAGTTAAAGTCGATCTAGGTATATGTTGGGAGATCTATCGGTATACATGCATGTGTGTGTTAGAAGCAAATGAGGCACGAGGAGAAGGATAGAGAGAGAGAGGGATGCATGTAGCAGGTGGTACGAGAGGCATACTATATCGAGGGGGAGGAGTGTGCGAGTACGAGAACGATGAAAAGAGTGGTGGGAGTGAGGCATGGACGGTGACAAGAGAAGAGGGGAAGCTTGTGTTTGTGCTAGGCACACCTGGCTAGAGAGGCATATCGATCGATGTGTGCCGTAAAGGAGCTAGGGGGCCTACACACACCGTGGGTGAACGGCCTAAAGTGAAAAGACGAATTTGCGCGATGGAGCTAGAGAATGCTGAGGGAGGGTGAGAGGGATGCGGGCGTGTGCATGCACAAGAGAAAGTTAGCGCTAGCTACAAAGATAAGAGGGTTGTGTGGGTGTAAAAGACGAATAGAGATCATATATACTGCATTATAAAAAGCGAATTTAGATATTTGAAGAATTTATCATAGTGTTTCAAACCGACGGATGTGTGAATATATATAACGGTGATACACATGGTGTGGTTATGAACATGGTATATTACATTTAATATGTTTTATCTCTACTCTTATAAAAAACGGAGTTGTTGATGATGGTGTGCCTGCCATCCTGCATTATAGGCCGTCTGATTTATATCTGGCGGATAGCAAGGAAACTATGATGGTTGAAGTTGGCAACAATCATGATTGTAGATTCTTATTGAAATAGAGAAACGAATTCAAATTTAGTTCGAATTGCAGCGGTAGTATAGACATTTGGAATGCACTAAAATGTTGGTATGAGTAGGTTACATGCATTATACAGCAAGCGAAAAAATTTAATCGGACATAACATGGATTCATACTCCCTCCTTCCATCTATATAGGGCGTAATGAGATTTTTAAAACCGCCTTTGACTATTGACAAGATTAATAGTACATGACATGCACAATGTGAAAATTATATCATTGAAAGAACCTTTCACAGACGAATTTAACGGTGTGCTTTGTGTAAGTTGCATGTTATATATCATTGCTCTAATATTTGGTCAAAGTTAGCATCGAAAAACGCATTAGGCCCTATATAGATGGAAGGAGGGAGTAGCTTTGAATAGCATTTGTATAGTAAAACGGGGCAAGACTCTCTCTTTGTGTGGTGTGAATAGTTTTATTTTTTTCGTTTTCTTTTTGGTTGAGGGAAGTGCGGATTGATTTGGTACGTACAAGTACAATATTACTACATGTTAGGCTTGTCCCTAAAATTCAACCCGTGTCTTGTTATATCCCAAAAATTCAGACATCGTGCTCCCAAAACTGGCACCTTCACAACCTGCGCCTTGCTATCCCGAAATTACAACACGCGCGAAAACTCCCTCCAGCTGCCAAATCCCGACACGCGAAATCCCCCTTCTAACCCTGAGCCGAAAGGGCCGCTAGTTCAAATCGGTGGGGGGTACTTTTGTAACACACCCTACATTTTGGACAAGCGCGTTCCTAAGTCATGGTTCACCCCCTCCCATCGCCCCCTTTTCGCCATTCAAATCCCAGGCCGCCATAACCTCTCCGCTCCAGCAGCGAAACCCCACCCTCCTCCGTCCGCCACGTCACCGCTGCCCAGCCGGAGCCTCTTCCCCGACGATGTCGTCCAGCGCAATAGCACGACGTCCCTCGTCCACTTCCCCGGATGAGGATCCATCGTCCATCTCGCCGTCCCGCCGGTTCAGCCGCCCCGTCATCCACCTCCAAGGAGCTGCTCCGACGATCGCATCGTCTATCGCGGCTGCTCCATCCCCATAGCGCCGCCTTAACCTGCTCCACCGGAACCGCAACATCCTCACCGACTCCTCGGACGAAGCCGAGGCCTACTCGGCGCCACCAAAGAGGTTGTACACTCATCGCATCGCACCTTCTTCTTAACTCGACCTCCCGGCGCTGCCGGTGCTCCATCCCGCACCCCCGTGGAGCAGCTACCTTGAAGCCGGCGCCGCGGGCGACATCTCCACGGCGGCTCTCCCCCAGTGCGAGGCCCCTTCGGCGGCGGCGTCCGTACCAGCTGGATCTGCTACTGCTGCTGCTCCGGCTCTCGCTCGATCGCTCGTTCGCCCAGCTGCTGCTGCTGCTCTCCCCCTCGCTCATGCTGCTGCTCTGCTCTGATTAAGAGACACTTCAGTTGACAGAATCAACTTTTGGGTCAGTCGATTTTCAGGGGTTGGGGGGCTCGCCGGAGTTAAGGAAGAACCACCCGCAGCGGGGACGGGGGCTCGCCGGAGAGGTACCCCACTATCTATCTTAGGGTTCAGGGTGGGGGGGCCTAGAGGGCTGGCCGGGGCGGCGGTGGCGAGTTGTTTGGGGGCGGCGAGGCGGCGCTGGGGCCGGCGGTTCGGCCGGTGGTGGCTGGCGGCTCAGGGGGGTGCAGGTTGAAGATGAACTTCAGACCCTCCCTAAACTACATGTCAAGTGGCTCTCTGCTACCATTGCGTTCAGTTTCGACAGTAGCATTCAGATTCCACAGTAAATTTCAATTTCGACAGTTAAGTTCATAGTCAACAGTTTTTACCTCATCTGTTGTAGTCAGGTGGTTTTTGGTGATGTTAATTTTACATCCATTTTACATCATCTATTGGAGATGCTATTAGAATCTCACTTGAGATTGACGATGTCTGTCTTGTGCTGCTTCAGCCTTGACGTCTTACGGCTCACCGGAGCTGCTCCAACGACAGAACGATCCGTCACAACAGAGCAGTGCCCTGGACGCCCTCTACAGATTCCTCAGATCTTCCTCCACACCTCCGATAGCCACCTCTGCCTTAACTGCTTCAGCGACCAATCCAATGATGCTGAGGTCGACACGGCTACGGCAAAGAGCTTGTACACTTGTTGCATCACTTATTACTATACATTCACGTCGATCCATTAGGGCTATTTTAGTTCAGCGGAAAATCATCGATCCACTGGTTGTTACCATCACTCTAAATTTCTGCATGCTCTCCTTACATAATCTCACCATATTTTTTTTGTATGCATGTCAGATATTGTAAACAGTCATGCTAAACATGTAGAGAAAAAGAGAAGAGTTTTGCGCGGCAATACAATGTCATGCAGACATCGCTCGATGGTGGGTTCAATGGCAAACCCTCCCCACCCCTCTCCAGATTGTAATCCAGAGGAAGATATCTGTTCTGAGGCGGATTCGGACGTTGTTGACCACTCCTATTTACCCCTCAAGGTGTTTGCTCTACCTTGGCATGATGATGTTAGTCATATCATGCATATGTTGCCTTGCAGTGCCTACTTTTAACATCATATATGTCATCTGCTTAGTTTAGACATGTTCTGTAATGCCACCTGTTTAGTTTCTATATCATATATGGGAATTATGCAGTCTCATGTCTTTTAGCGAGCCATAATATATGTGAAATGTGCAATGCCATCCTGTTTAACCAGGCATCATATATATGAATGATATCTTGCCCATCCTTTTCTTCATTACATTTCCATTTGTCGACAATGTTTGTACATTAAACTACTCTTCCTATGAATCAACCATTTGGGTGGGAGATGAAAAAATCTGGAGTGAAAACAAGGCCTTCAGAGCAGACAGTGCTACATGTCGAAGCAGATCTCTTGTTGGGTCCCGATAGCTCCTCAGAGATGGATTCAGAGACAGATGACCAGTCCTATTCCCCCACTGAGGTGTATGCTCTAACTTGGCACGGTTATACTGCTCATATCATGCATACGGTGTCTTGCATTGCATAGTTTAGACATCATATACACAATATTCAACACCATGTTCTTAATCCAGACATCATATCGAATGCCCTCTGTTTAGCATATAAATCACATATGTGAATTAAATGATGCAATCCTGATTACTTAGATAACATGTAGGTGAATTATGTCATGCGATCCTGTTTAGTTATTCATCATATCTTTGAATTATGTTATGCTATGCTATCCAGTTTAGATAGACATCATATCTGTGAAATTATGTCATGCTATCCATTTTAGTTAAACAATATACATGTCAACTATTTCATGCCCTCTTTTTTCCACACTATCTATTGCATCTGTCTCTCATACAATGTCTGTACATTCAACTAAGTTTCCTGTTTATCAGCCATTTGAATTGGAGCGGGTGATGCCAGTATCTAGCAGACTAAAAACACGGTCTTCAAATAAAACAGTGCTACCTCTTGGTGGAGATAGCACCCCGGTTGTACATGCACAAGAACCAGCCCTACCACACATAACCCAAACTCTTGCAGATTGTACCCCTACTACGATGGACAGAGAACCAGCTTCACCCAATCTAACCCCAACCCCAGCCGATAGTAACCCAGTTCCTATTGACACATCACCATCTCCACCACAGAGCTCCCAAACAAGAGCAGTTTGTAAGGCAGCTCCAGTGCCCATAGGGACACTACTATCACGGCGAACCCCAACTCCACCAGTTAGTACGCCTATTCCTATGGAGGAAGCACAACCAGCTAGTCGTAGTTTAGCATCTATCGCATTTGATGTTGTTAAATCATATGTGCATATCTTCCCATCTTGGAAATATTATACTGAAGATGAAGGAAAATGCCAGTTGCAGGTGTTTGTCCAGGAGTTATGTGTAAGTAATGTTATTCACGGCAATTACTTTGCTTCGTCCCATACATCCTACCTCCATGATGGTTATAATACAACAAATTTTTCCCATTTTTCTCTATAGAGAAGGACCGATTTGGAAACTCAGGATGAGGTAACCTGTGCTAATACCTCTGCTATCTTCAAGAATGCTTGGTTGCAGTATCGGAATTACTTGAAGAAAACGTACTTCACCGGCAAAGAAACTCATCAAATTCCCTTACGTTCTCTTGAGACACATTTACTGGACGATGACTGGGAATGCCTTGTTCTGTACTGGTCCCGAACCAAGAATGTGGTAAGGTCTATGAGCTCATTTTCTATTTTTATGTATTATATTCTTGCGTCTTACTGTACTCTGTTCATGTAGAAAAAGTGCCTAAACCTGAAGAACAACTGTTCTAATTTAAGATTCCATTGCTACCATAGGACATAGATATATGTTTGTTTGATGCTTTTATTATGTACTAGTACTTGGCAATAGAAGACTTGGTAGTTTAATCCTGTCCACCTTACTAATGAACTGGTTCACCGAAATGAGTTTCATATACTAGTACATGCTAAATTTGTTATGTGTCTGCTTGTTTCTTCTTTTAGAATGCTGACAGAATATTGGGGAAGAGTGCCTTATTAAGCAACGGTAAAGGAAGTAATGCAGATAAGGTTTAGGATAGTGACACATCCTGTCTTGGTTTAGTGTTGGAGTTACTGGCCACTACCGCTTGCACAGGCTATTCAAACTCACTGTCTGAATCAGTTCGGTTTCTTGAGTCTCAACTACAAGCTGAAAGACATCGATCAGCTATGCTGCGACAAGAAGCAGAAGGACTGCGGAAGTCCCTGGAGCATTCAGATGCATACTTTCTGGTGCAACAACAAGCATTGGAGGATTTTAGTGCCAAACAGGACAAAGCTAATCAGCTTGCTAAGCTTATTGCCAGCATGGTGGATACCCAGGATAACGTTTCTTGAGCTCTTCTGAAGTTGTTTCAGTTATGCTCTTGTTTTGCTGCCGCATTTATTTGCACTGGTGGCCAATTTTGATGGCCAGTGTATATGATATGCTGCTTTGTTCCCTATATTTGCATTGGTGGCAAACTTTGATGCCTAGTGGATGTAATATGTGTAATAGCCGTGATAGCCTAGCGTTAGTTGCTTGCTTATTTATTTCCTTGTTGTCTTGTTTATTTGTTTGCTTGTAGTCATTGCAGTTCTTTTTCCGCCGTTAACTAGTGGGTGCAATAACCTATTTTTTTAAACTAGGCCACAATAACCATGGGCTAATATTTACTGTAGTGACACTGGGCCTCCTACGGGCCGTAGAAACAGTGGGCCTTCTACGGGCCATAGAAACAGTGGGCCTTCTATGGGCCGTAGAAAATGTGGGCCTTCTACGGGCCGTAGAAACAGTGGGCCTTCTACGGGCCGTAGAAACAATGGGCCTTCTACGGGCCGTAGAAACAATGGGCCTTCTACGGGCCGTACAAACAATGGGCCAATAACAGGCCTCATTATGGCCGTAAACGGCCTAGAGTTTGAATTGTCCGTTCATGGGCCGACCGTAACGGGCCATCGTTAATAGGCCGTATTTGATGACGCTATGAAAACGGCCCAACGTATTAACGGACCACAAACGGGCCGACTATAACCACGGGCTGAATTTGGCCCACAAGCAGAAAATGACAGTAACAGACCGAAAGTAAACGAATGCTGGAAATGAGCCCAAGAATAAATGGGCTCTGAGAAGGCCGAAAGATAACATGGGCTGGAAACGGCCCAATGGAATAACGAGCCGTTAATGGGTATAAAGTGATACACTGTTCATTACGGGCCAGTTTCACCACAGGCCGTTAATGGGTATAAAGTGATACACTGTTCATTACTTGCCAGTTTCACCATGGGCCCTTAATAGGCCAAGAGTTACATAGGGCCTCACATGGGCCGAAAGACGTCATGGGCCATACATGGGCCAGAAGTGAAAACGGGCTGGAATCATATTGGATGTCCCAGATGACGCTACTGGGCCTAATTCGGATAGGGCGTAACGGGCCTTGGGTTAGCGGGCTGTAAATGGGCTATATGCGAACATGCCGTTAACAGGCTTTCCATAGGGCGGCCCGCCACCTTTTAACCAAGTCAAACGGGGCGGCCTTTTCACAGGAATGGGCCTCTGTTGGGCCGTGCCACATGTCGACATATCATAGGCGCCTTCCGTCCAATGAGTGGTTGACATCTGTCCCAACGATGAGCCGACACGTGTTTCCTCCAGCCAATGATGATTTTACACGTGGAAAATCCCCATTGGTCGTGGCTGTTAACGGGTTATCGGATCCAAAACCCGACCCGATAGCTTAACGGCGTTCCGTTACGGTGGATGCCACGTGTCGGTCACCCTTGACGAAAGCACTTCTGTGACACGCGATTTATCATCATGGAAGTGGACACTTCCGTGATGATAATTTTGGTAATGTCATGGAACACTTCTATGACAGCACATGTATGACTATCTTGATTCTGTCATAAATTTGGCATGGATGTACATGCATGACAAAAAAGTGACCTACTGTGACAAACACGTATCATCAATGAAGTGTATTTTTTTGTAGTGATGGCAGACACACCAACATCACCAACTTAGTCTTGTGTAGGAGTACAAGCAAGATCCGTGCATTGCATGGAACATCAAGATGCATTTTTTTATAAAACACTTGTTGTGATTGACCCTTGCGGGAGTAATCCCATGTGTAAAAACTAATGATATCTCGAGAAATATGAGATAAGGTGAAGAGGAGTGGGGTGTGGTGGTGGTTGGTGGTCGGACTGAGCGGAGGCATGGGGATTGACGACGCCGGCAGCGGCCACCAGGCCAGTTTGTTCCAGAGGCTTCCTTTCTTAATTGCTCAACAATGAGGTTTGTTGGAGATAAGGATGAACGAGGGAAGGCCTTGTCTGCAAATATGGAGAGGGGTGCAGGTATCTTTTAGTTTAATTTCCATCCGTCAGATATAGATCAGACGGTCTATATTGCAAGATGGCACACGTACCATCGTCACCAACTCGGTTTTTATAAGAGAAGAAATACAAGTATGGAGATACAAACGTATTATCGATACTTGCTTCCGTAAACTAGCATCTACATTCTATTCAATGCCTCGGCATGTGGGTCCTTAGCACAATGACTTATCGACTGTGTAAAACAAAGATTTTCCCGTCGCCGACAAGGAGGGGGTGACGGCGGCGCGCTTTTTGGCTTTCTCTAGTCCTAGTAGTCATACTAGGTGGTCTAAGCACGTGTAGATTTATTCTTTTTCATGTCTCGTGTTCGCCGTACTGCCACGACTGTTGATGAATAGACGGTAAGTTATTCAAGGGGAAATCCTTGTTGAGCGTGTTTGCGAGAGAGAGAGAGAGAGAGAGAGAGAGAGAGAGTGCGTGTGTGATATGTTAGAGACTGAGGCAATGATAACAGATTCTTTGTGTCTATGTGTGTGGAGGATAGAGAGAGACATGTAGATGGGGCTTTGTGTTGTGTAACGTGGAGACACATATACCTAATTAGAGAGTGAATGTGTGAGATACACATGCGGACATGAGGAGAGATGAGGATCCAGATAAATGGGTGTTTGTGCGTGTCTATGTGTGTGTTTGTGCACGCGTTTGTGTGTGGGAGGGAGAGAGTGTATGTGGAGTAGAGAGACCACTGATGATGTAAACCTAGTATAAGGGAAGGGGGAATGGTGTGACATGTGTAGTAGCGAGATAGCACAGGTGCGGGCGGGGGGAGCAGACTATTTGGAAGAGACATCGAGTGTGTGTGTGGGAGAGGGGTGTGAGAGCGAGAGAAAGAGAGAGCTAGCGACGGAGAGAGAGAGAGAGAGAGGAAGAGAGGGGGCGAGAGGGGTCGTTTGTGTCCATAAATGGCGTATAGATAGGGAGACAATGTTGATGTTGTCCGAAATTGGCCTATGAACGGAGACGCAAGGGAAGCGAGTCATCGTGTGTGTGATAGGGACTTCATGAGAGATCTAGAACAGATGGTGTAGAGAACAATGTGCGAAATCGAGAACAATTATACATTAGGGAGCTATGCAAAGAGTCACGACATATATGTATACAGGGAAGGAGTTGGGGCGGGTCCGCATGTGGGAGAGATAGAAAGAGGAGAGTGGTGCACAAGGAGACAAAGTGTGCTTGTTTGCAGTGGGGGTGGTGTGTGAGATGAGTGCGCGAGAACCACATAACAAGGGAGATAGATGTTTGGGGGCGACCTTTTGTGTGTATGGGAAATATACACTCTACATAGTGTGTGTGCTTGGGTAAGAGAGATAGCGGGAGACCTAGAGAGTGAGGGAAGAGATGTGTGCATGCCCGAGAGACAAAGTGATAGAGACCTATGTTGGGGTCCGGACTTTACAAGAGAGAGGGGTGTTAATGTGCTTGTGTGTTGGTGTTTGGGGGAGAGAACGACTTCTCTATGTGTGTGTGTGTGTGTGTGGTGGGGGGGCTTGACTTAAGATAAAGAGTGAGGTGTCTATATTTGAGGGACTTTAGCGTAATTGAGATATTGTGCACGCATGGTTGATCAATTTGTTTCACAGTTTGTACTATGAGATAACGATACTTTTGAACATGCGTGATATACCTTGATGTACTAGAATTACAAACCTAAGATTGGAATTTTGGAATTCGACTCCATCATTAGCTTTTGTAATTCATTTAAACGGAGGTACATTTTTAAGCCAGGATTTCGTGATTTCAAATTCATATATCAAACCTAGAGATATACATATACGGGCATGTTCAAACTTTATAATCATCCACTTTATTCATACACATACACATTTTTGCTTTTGTCATCATATGTAGGATAAACACATTTGGAATTTCATTTGAATTGGACCATATGATTGTATTTGCTTGTAGTAGCTCAATGATCCATATTTGAATTGAATGGACAATCTAAGTTTCGAGTTGGAGACATTGATTTTCAAAACTTGCACATTTTTTTGCGTGCAAAACAAACAAATTGTCGGCCAAGATATCATAGTCGGCCGTACGAGAGCAGAATACTTATAATTTTAGGCGCCAAAAGCTTTCAAACTTCCCGCTCACATTGAAATATCACGCGCCCGAAAGTTTAGCCCTGCGATATCTTGTTTTACCCCTGCCACATGAATGGAAAAGGGCTGCTTTGGTAACTCCATTGTTTTCCCCTCTTTGCCCCCAACATTCTTCCCCAGAGCCCCTCCCCCTCCCCTCCCCGACCTCCCCAACCACAGCAAGCCGCCGAATCTAGTCCTACGCCGCAGCGGTGGACCTCACACCCCGCCAGATCTACCTTCCGCACCTTGGAACCCCCAACTGCCAACTCACCACTTCACCGGAGCCGCTTCAGCGACTGGCTTGTCCACCGCTCTAGATCTCCTTGACCGCCATCATGGTCCACTGCAGCGGATCTACTTAACCGGCGCCCTCGTCCACCACAGCGTAGGCCCATCACTGACTCCCTTGTCCGCCCCTTCACTGGCCCTTCATACAAGCCCTCATCCGCCGCAACAGATCCACCTCACCGAAAGCACTGTACAACGCGCCCGCCGAAGCCTTCGTCCACTGCACCAGACCCGCTCCACAGACGCCATATTCAAATCCATCGGCCCTGCTTTACCGATGCTGCAGCCTCATCAGGTTATTTCAATTTGTACTCCTTCGGTTTTTCTCTTTATCGTGCAACTGTTCACTTACCACAGATGAGCTTTCTTGTATTTCAACAGGCGCCGCAACCGTAGCACCGGAGCCGCTTTAGCGACAGCGACAGCCGGCCCAAACTCAACCGCAACACGAGCACCATCGACGATCCTTAGCTATCAAGTATGACAACGATACCCATACACCGTCGAGAATCAGGTACTATTATCCAACGGCCGGCGCCTATGTTCACTTTCCTAGCATAAGCACTGCACCTTTGAATTTCTTCAGGGCATCATTCAGTTTTTCATGATATGCGTTATTCTACTTGCACTTGTAGGGCCATACTTCTGGCAGTGAACATGTTACATGTGCTAAATTACATACCAGTGCACATATAGTTAATATGCTTTAGTTTTGTTCTAATGCCACCTATTGGTTCCATCAAACTGCTTAATGTTCTCTATGCTTAATTACACATCAGCAAACTAGCATGTGGTTCCGCTGCTTTTTGTTCGTTTTACCCTACATTTTCTGATGCTAGCTATTACATCACTACTCTGAGCCTCTGTTCATTACTTGTTTGTGTGTTCTTGATCTTCCCAAGTTGCATGACTAATTTGATGCTTCTATTAATTATGGAGCTGCCAACCCCATCAAGCATAATATTTGTTCTTTTGGGGCTGGCACCTCGAACAAGCATAAAAATAGAGGGAAGCAGATATATTGTCGTGTATGCACACACCCTTCTTTCATTAGTTTAGATGAACCATTGATGATCAATTCGGACCAGTGCATGCGATTAAAATTAATTTTACCTAAATAGATGGTGCAGAATAAACTACAACAACTAGATTTGCAATCACAGGATGCTGACGATATCTTCAAAGAACATTGCAACAGCAGCTAGGCTTCACAGCAACATATGGTAAGCTAGTGTGTTTTAGTACATGTGAAATGTAATGCGAGTGGGCTTCTTTCTTGGCTTGTGCCCTCAACGTGTAATCCTACCGAATTACAAATAGTTCAGTTGTCTGCTTTGCTGTATTGCTTGATTCGAATGCTTATTTGTTGTTACGCTATACCTGAGTTGGCCAATATGTCAGCAGTGCCTGCTGTACTATCGTAAAGAAATGCATGCCTATTTCATTTGAGTCCTTAACTTTTCCTCTCAACTTCATCACAAGATTGTCTTCGTAGTTTATATGAGGCCACACTGTTAAGTGCTTTCTTAGATTATTACAACTGCTTAGATGCCTTGGCAACTTAAATATAGCAGTTGTACACTCCCTTTCAACTAGGGATGTCAATTGGGTCCCGTTTAATCCTGATTAAAGTCCACTAGTGGTATGATAGTTCAAAAGAATTTTTGTTTTTTGAGTAAAATGAACTAGGGAGGTAGCAAAAACTTACTAGATGGGACTGGCGGATGTCATTTATTTGCCACTTACATCCCTAGTTTCATCTTACCATTTTAATTTCTTTTCGGCTGATGCTGCTTCGAACCATTTAAATATAGTTTGCCATGCTCGGCAATAATTCGTCCGTCATTTACCATGTAAGCTTACTGCCTGGATCATACGATAACTATCTCTTACTGATGTCTAGCGGAAACCTTTCAGGATGCCGTTCACACTAGGACACAATGTACAACCCCAGAATCTATTTGTGGAAGCAGTGCGCCATCCATGTTACCAGATGGTAGCAGTTCAGAGGCAACACCGCCGGAGAGCAGTCTGAGCACATATATTATAGTGCTTGAGGCTCTACTAGAGGCAGAAAGAGATGGTGTGGCTGCCATGAATGAGGTAATCTTTATCTTGAGGCTGGAAATTACAGAATTAGCGGCACGCATTATGCAAGCAACCCAAGAATTGGAGGAAGTAAGAATGTTGCATTTGAAGACGGAGGAGGTCCTGCTGTTTCTGCTATCTGAAGCCCAAGGTAATCCCGGTTCTTCTTTAGATACCAGTTGAAATTGTCATTAGATTATTGTACTTGCATGTTGTGTCATGTCTCTGAATGGATTATGTTGCAAGACCCCCTATGTTGTCCATGTGTTGTAATCATCCGAATTTTTTAGGCGAGGTAATCCTCAGTACTTGTATGATTGACATAAGGTGAATTGTTTTTCGTGTGAGCATATTGTATTGGATGAAATAACTTTTTGACTCAGAGTGTATCCAACCTACTGAATTCGAAGATCACGACATTTCTAAATCATAATCATATATAAAGGTGGAATAAACCTTTGTTGTGGTTTTGAAGAAACAAATAACAAAACGTATAATTATCTATGGATATTCATAATCGAATACAAATTGGATTTGAATCTAGTTTGCCAGGTCCCAGGGCAAACGTGAATGCTAATTCTCTCAAGTTTTGAATGAAGCGGCTAAACACCCACTATAATTTGTGGGCTGCCCGAAGCAAATGTTTGCGAGATGGAAATTACTGTCTACCCCCGACACTTGACATCCTTATCGACCGGATTTACACTGCTGTCGATAGGGGTAGACAAGTAACTTCAATCAGACGTGACACGACGGCCTCTGAGCCCATTCAGACACGGTGGGCGCCAAACGTGGGCGGCAAAACACATTTGATTCAAGCTCGTCCGAAAGACATGTGTCTCTTCCTCCATTTCCCCATTCATACACGATGGGCTGCAAAACAAACTCTCCTCGTCAGAAATCCATGTAGGCTAATATTTTAAATAGTGAAGATGTGTGACTTCCATCAGACGTGACACAACCACCCTACCTGTCAGCCCTGTTCATACACCGCGGGCGCCAACCATGGGCGGAAAAACACCCTCTCCTCACCCGAAATAGTTACCGGCAAATATTTTGGAGATGCGAGATTACCGTCCTATCCCCAACCGACGCGATGTCCGAAATTTTAAACGCGGGATAAGTTCGTAACTTTCCCCCATTTCAGAGAAGCGTGTCCCAAAGTTTGAGATCCCCCTCCCCTCCATTTACCCATTCATACACCGTCGGCGGCATGACAACCTCTGCACTGCGGCTAGCATCCTCCGTCCGCCACCCCATCCTCCACCTTGCCGGAGCCGCTACCCCTACCCCGTCGTCCACTGCAAGAGATGGACATCTCTCATCCACGGCGCTGGACCAGGATCCTTTCATCGCCTCCTCTTGCTTCATCGGCGCCGTCATCCACCTTGTCGTTGCCGCTCCTACGACCGCCTAGTCCACGGCAACAGGATATATCCCCCGACCCGTCCATCTGCCGTCTAAAGTCTTCTTCCCCGCTGTCGACAGCCATCGCACCCGCAACACCCTCAACGTATCAGCATAGGCCTACACGACGTTGCAAGAGAGGTGGTGCCCTTTCATATGTGCTTAAGTTAGTGATCTCACCCGGAAAATAGATCGTAATTTGTTTACTGTACTTTTCTTATCCGTACCAAATCGTAGTGTCTAGTTGAAAGCAAACATTGGTTGCGAAGTAGCTTTGTCCAGTTTTCACCTTCAGATCCGCCATGGCACGGGCACTATACTCGTAAAGCTTATGGTTTCCCCCCTTTATATTCACTACCATCATCGTGGGTGCTTCGTGTCGTGCTAGCACTGCTCCTCAAGACCTCAACCCAAAGCTTACGTGTTGAAATACGAATCTGATATGATGCTCATATCACTAAAACAGAGAACGTTTAATTGGTCACCTAGTGTTCCTATATTCGTTTCAAAGAGCATGTGCGCCACCCACTGGTCCAGCTAGTTCCACTTTCCTGATTTTTCTCTTGATGCTAAGGGTTTTCCCCTTTTATCTACTCCCTCCATTCGGAATTACTTGTCTCGGAAATGGATGTATCTAGAACTAAAATACGTCTAGATACATCCATTTCTACGACAAGTAATTCCGAACGGAGGGAGTACTCTACTATGATCTGCGTAGGTGCTTTCTGTCATACTAGCATTACTCCACCCTTCAAGCTAAACAACACAACACTCAGAATTCGAAAGCTTAGTTGTTCAAATATGATTGTGATATGATACTGATATTAGTTAACTGACACATTTAATTGGTTAGCTAAAGGTCCCACTTGAGTTTCCAAATGCATGTCGCGACATATAGAGAGACAGCATAATTGCATTTCTTTGTCACTTGTTGACCGTACTTTCTTGTCCATACCAAATCTTAGTTGTTATTTCAAAGCAAACATCGGTTGCTAACTACCCTTTGCGCGGTTTGCAGCTTCAGATCTGCCATCCCACTGCCACGGTCAACACTGTACTCATCATGCTTATGTTTCCCCATTTTATGATGACCACAATCAGCCTACGTGGTTCGTGTCGTAATAGCACTGCTCCACCCATCGAGCTAAACAAGCTTCGTTGTACAAATTCATATATGATATTATTGCTGATATTACTAAAATTGAGAGATGTTTAATTAGTTAGTTAAATGTTCCTACTTTAGTTTCGAAATGCATGGGAGCCACATATGGAGAGACCGGAAAGAATAGTATTTCTCTGTGCGCTCTGGTTCATCATGGGTGGCCAACCGACATTGTATTGAAAGACTTGTAATATCTTCAATTTGCTTGCTCTTATGCTCGTCTTTAAGATGATACTCTTCTCTTGCGGTCGACTGGTCAGGTCGAGTTGTTCTCCCTTAGTATATTTTGAATCTGTCAGGTTAGGTCGACTAGTTCTTCTTTACTATATGTTGAAGCTATCATCTTCGAAGTGTCATCACTTCTGGAGCTCTCATATTTTGAGTAGTAGGCCACATTATATTAATACACACAACAAATTACAGCATGCATGGCATCCTTTAAAAGAATTGCAGAGATAGCACAAAGGGGTTTACAGGGAGGCAGTATTGGATTAGAATCACTTCTACATTATAAAGAAAATCTCACTTGTTTTTATGTTTTCATGCATGTCAGATATTGAACATTATCAAAATGAATATGAGAATGGGCGCACGAGAGGAATATTGCCGAACGATCCACTGGCTAACAAACTTGGCATGGTGGAGGATGGCCTATCTTATTCACCCATCAAGGTGCTTGCTCTAACGTTGCAAAGTTGTATTGGTCGCACATATTTTGCATCTGACCTCTAGCATTACTTCTACTTTGTTACACCATCTGCTTAGTTTAAGCATCATGTATGAGTATATGCCATACCTATCCATTTTCTGTATCTATTCCATGTGTCGTCACACTATGTTTTTCCAGTCAAATGTTGTTCTTTTGTAATAGATGTCCAAAACGAAGAGGGCGAGTGCAGATCCTCAAGGAGTACAAACTAGGTATTTGGAAAAGGTAGTGATACCTGTTAAATCCGATAGATCAGCAGCCACAGAAAACACAGGCCCAACTGTACCACACTTTACCCCTACTCCAGTGGCCAAACCCCTATTAGAACAGCTGGGAGCCCAGTGTCAGGTAATGTCTATGATATCAATTCAAAATTTGAACTCCTAAATTTCTGCTTGTGCCTTACCTTCTCTCTTGTATGAAAACTAATTTCAGATGAATCTCCTTGCTCAAAGGATCATACGATCTCAAAACAATAATGGGCTCTTCATTGCTCTTGTCAGTACCTCTCTCCCTTTTGCCTTGTAACGCTGTACTTAATTAATTGCTATTTGATTATGTATCATCAGTCTGCACCTGAGCTTCATTATCCTTTGTTTCTTCCAATATTATTTGATCTATATTTACTCTTTGCAAAATGTAGAATAATGGCAGCGCTTATAAACAATTTTCTTTGGGGAATTTATTGAATTATCCTTCCATCAACATGGATAAGGGCTTTGTCCAGCCCGTGTTAACATGTAATGTAAGTTCATCCTTCTCAAGCCTTCAAACTTTATTCTAGTATAGATTTGGATAGGCATAATTTCCTCCACTGATGTTTGCATTGCTGTTTACATCTGATTAGATGTTTGCAACAACTACTAGTTTCAAATTGTAGTTGTAAAAACATGTTCCTTATGCAGAACAGATCCATTTATTTGCTTATATAATTGTGTAACCTGTTACGTGTCTCCTTGTTTCTCTTTCAGACTCGTATCTCTTACGTCAGGAAGAACTTCAGGGAAGATAGTGAGCCAAACCATCTTGAGGACAACGAGATGACCCCAAGGTCCTGTCTTGATGAAGACAGTGAGTTGAAGCTACTCACCAGCAGGTGTGAGACAACCTCTGTGCAGTCGCTGCCTCAATCAGTTCAACTTCTTGAGTCTCAACTTAAAGCGGAAAGGCTTGCTTCAGCTCAGCTCTGACTTGAAGTCAAAGGTGCAATGAAGATGTCAGAGGACTGCCGTGCGCACCATCATGCCTTAAATCTAGTGTTGATGCATCTATCGTTGACACAACTGAGGTCTACTCAGCTTCTTCATCTGTTTGGGGGGGCCCAACCTGGCCAGGCCTAGTGCCTTCTGAAGTGCTCTCAATTTTGTATATTCTTGTGTCGGCGCGTTTATTTGCACTGGTGGCGAACTTTGATGCCCAGTGGATGTAATATGTGTGATAGACGTGATAGCCTAGCGTAAGTTGCTTTCTTATTTATTTCCTTGTTGTCTTGTTTATTTGTTTGCTTGTAGTCATTGCAGTTCTTTTTCTGCAGTTTGCTAGTGGCTGCAATAACCTATTTTTTAAAACTAGGCCACAATAACCATGGGATAATATTTACTATGGTGACACTGGGCCTCCTGCGTGCCGTAGAAACAGTGGGCCTTCTACGGGCCGTAGAAACTGTGGGCCTTCTATGGGCCGTAGAAACAGTGGGCCTTCTACGGGCCGTAGAAACAATGGGCCTTCTACGGGCCGTAGAAACAATGGGCCTTCTACGGGCCGTATCATCAATGGGCCTTATACGGGCAGTATGACCGATTGGCCAAACATGGGCCAATAACAAGCCGCATTACGGCCGTAAACGGGCTAGAGTTGGAATCGTACGTTCATGGGCCGACCATAATGGGCCATCATTAATAGGCCGTATTTGATGACGCTATGAAAACGGCCCAACGTATTAATGGACCACAAACGGGCCGACTGTAACCACAGGCTGAATTTGGCCCACAAGCAGAAAATGACAGTAACGGGCCATAAGTAAACGAATGCTGGAAATGAGCCCAAGAATAAATGGGCTCTGAGAAGGCCAAAAGATAACATGGGCTGGAAACGGCCCAACGGAATAACGGGCCATTAATGGGTATAAAGTGATACACTGTTCATTACGGGCCAGTTTCACCACGGGCCGTTAATGGGTGTAAAGTGATACACTGTTCATTACGGGCCAGTTTCACCACGGGCCGTTAATAGGCCAAGAGTTACATAGGGCCTCATATGGGCCAAAAGACGTCATGGGCCATACATGGGCCAGAAGTGAAAACGGGCTGGAATCATATTGGGTGGCCCAGATGACGCTACTGGGCCTAATTCGGATAGGGCGTAACGGGCCTTGGGTTAGCAGGCTATAAATGGGCTATATGCGAACATGCTGTTAACAGGCTTTACATGGGCAGGCCCGCCACCTTTTGACCAAGTCAAATGGGCCGGCCTTTTCACAGGAATGGGCCTCTGTTGGGCCGTGCCACGTGTCGACGTATCATAGGCGCCTTCTGTCCAATGAGTGGATGACATCTGCCCTAACGATGAGCCGACACGTGTTTCCTCCAGCCAATGATGATTTTACACGTAGAAAATCCCCATTGGCGGGGCTGTTAATGGGTTATCGGATCCAAAACCTGACCCGGTAGCTTAACGGCGTTCCGTTACAGTGGATGCCACGTGTCGGTCACCCTTGACGAAAGCACTTCTATGACGCGGGATTTATCGTCATGGAAGTGGACACTTCCGTGATGATAATTTTGGTAATGTCATGGAACACTTCTACGACAGCACAGGTATGACTATCTTGATTATGTCATAAAATCGTCATGGATGTACATGCATGACAAAAAATGCAACCTACTGTGACAAACACGTATCATCACGGAAGTGTATTTTTTGTAGTGCTACTATGTCCTCAAGAGGCTCGTGGAAGAGCTTGATGCAATACATTCAGGAAATCAAGCTGATGCTGACGAAAGGATGGCTGAAGAGGACGCTAAAATTGAAGATGACCTTCATTATTATGCAGCTGAAATGCTCAACGCCGCCATTGAAGCCAACCAATGCAAGCAGGGTGATGGCCAATCAATGGAGCAGCGACAGCAAGAGACGATGAAACTACTGCTGTTTTGTAAAACAAAGGGTAGGAAGAAAATTACTGCGGCAAAGAAAAGTGACAAGAGAGCTCAAATAAAGGATCACCTACAAGAAGAGTCGTCGTGCTCGATGAGAACGGAGTGCCACTTGGACACAGGAAATGTAGTGTGTGCAACCAGGTTGCGGGACACAACAAGCTGACCTGTCCAACACTCTTGGAAAGAAACAATGATGAGGAGGTCAAGCAACCCAAATCTCAAAAACAGCAGCCCAAAGTTATGGAACAAAAGAAGGGATCACACCCAAAGAAAGCAAGCAGCAGACTTTGTAGCATATGCAAGAAGTATGAACCACATAATGCAAGAACATGCCCGAAGCGCGCAGATGCTGAAAATACAAGCAAAAAGACAGAGAAGAAACATAAAGCAAAACCTAGAGCCATCGACAAGAAAGTTGTGGAAGATGAAGAGGAAGACGAAGATGAAGACATTGTCGAAGAAGAGGAATACGAAGAGGAAGAGGAAGACGAAGAGGAAGAGGAAGACGACGATGAAGAGGAAGAGGACAATGAAGAGGAAGAGGACAATGAAGAGGAAGAGGACGATGAAGAGGAAGAGGTACATGTCAAGCAAAAACCTCTACCACCAAAGCCTAGGAGGAGCGCAAGGCTGATGAGCAGTTAGAATACGTCAATTAACACAATGCAAACTTATGTCATGTCAATGTGCAGAATATTATGTCATCCCATGGTAATATACACTATGAAGTTCAAGTAATATTACTGCAGAAGTCCTGGTATGTTATGAGAGGAAGTGATGTGCTGGTGATGTACTACATGAAAGTGCAAGCAGTAATAAATTGAAAAACATACACTGTGAAGTTCAAGTAATATTACTGCAGAAGTCTTGGTATGTTATGAGAGGAAGTGATGTGTTGGTGATGTATTGCATGCAAGTGCAAGTAAGAACAAAACATGAAAAACATACATTGTGAAGTTCAAGTAAGCTTACTGCAGAAGTCCTGGTATATTATGGCAGGAGGTGCTCGTGTTGTATTCCATAAAAGAGCAACTAGCAAATAATCATACAGTTTTGAAGTTCAGGTCAGCTTACAGAACAAGTTCTGGTATATAAAATCGATGTAGGAAAAAAACATGCTTAAAAAAAGTTTCACCGCATAAACGAAGGTTAGCAAGCCTAAGACAACACGTTCAAATGTGAAGTTCTGCTTGGATATGTGCAGAAGTTCATGTACAATGCCGACAAAAGATAAAGAAACGTCAACAATATTCCTGCACAAAGTTACAGCTGAAATACATTCGCACTTGAAAAAACACAAAAAACAAAATATAGATTCTATGCAAAAGCATACATATTGGTTGGGTTGAAAATTACCAATACATTACACAACACAGAATATCCTCTCCATCTGAAACCAGCAGCCCAGCCACATCTCAAAGCAGAATTTCAAGTCTACGATCATATGTTGGGGCCCAAAAATAAACAACACAAAAAGTCAAGCAGTTCAACCAAAACCGAGGGAGAAGTTCAGGTACATCTGTTGGGGCAAAAACATTCAACACATGGATACTGAAAAACGACGCAGTACATTGAAATTCACAAAGCCAAATCATTCTTCACACCAAATACATTTGTCCACAATATCATAAGTAATAGTGTTGCACCTATAGATACACAAATCACTAAAACATTCTTACAACCAAATCTTTACGGAATTGTTCCAATCATTATCAAACCTAAAAATCTATGTGAAATCAAATCTACAATGAAACTAATGCTTTGAATTCATGGGCCAAAGGACTGGATCTCTTTAGGGAGCTCTGAACGCATGACTTTGTTCTCCTCGCTAAAAATCAGAGTGTGCATGAACTCAGCCTTCCAGTCATCTGCAGCAGCCTGCAAACAAAGAAAGGTGAAACAATGGTTTAGTGACGGATATATAAAACCACAGCAGGAGCGTCTCAGCAAAAGCACACAAGGAAAATCAAAGGATGATGAGACAAGAACAAAGACATAACATACTTCCACATCACCAAAATCTTCTACAATCTCATCGCCATCGTATGAAGAGCAGAACTTCACGACAAAGAAACCACAATCATTATTCTTCTACTTTTGAACATCGATGAAGGTCGGCCTCTTTGCAATAGTCACCAAGTTAGGCTGCTTGCTCGCTTTGTATGCAGCCTTGCCGTACACCTCCTCAAGCAACCCAACAAATCTCTTGATCTGCCAGAAATAACAAAATTAGATGAAGTCAAAAACATGTTAACCAAAATAGTTAAGTTAAGGTACATAAAAAGCGACACTTGCATAAGATACACCTAAACAAATAGCAAAAGTTTAACTTCCAAATCATAGTCAGTTCAATCAGTATTACCAAAAAACAGAGACAACAACATATTTTGTCAACAAAAGGCATAATAAAATTCGTGTCAAACAAGAGAATGTGAAAGGAGGTTCAGGCTAAGAAACACTCACGATATTTTGACAGTCCCCGTGTGTCGTGGATTTGTCATGGTAGATGTGCTAGTGTCAGGACTTAGTCGTGAGGCCAATGCATCTATTTGGTAGCTTGAGAGGGGTTGAGCGGAATCGAGAGACGCAACACAAGACAGGGATTTAGACAGCTTCGGGCCCCGGGAAACATCATCCGGTAACAACCCTACATGCTGTTTGAGGCTAGGTCTCATTATCATCACGAGGGAGTCGCCATAAACCGGCTCTCCTCTTCGTGTCTAGCCCTAAGATTGATTCTTCTTGCTTGTAGCTTGTCCTCTTTTGGGAGCCCTGCCCCTCCTTATATATGTTGAAGGGGCGGGTTACATGTGGAGTCCTATTAGGATTAGGACTAGTCTATCTCTAACATAAACCGGATACAAGTCCTGGTCTTAACTCCTTGTAAGGTAAATATTCGTCATGCCTTTCCCCTTAAACCGGCCCACCATAGTATGAACCGGCCTTCATGAACCGCCCGTTGGGCCACCGGGTCTTGTCGCTCCTCTGACCCGCCTGCCGGATTACCAATGAATCATAAACCGCCAGGTCCAAACGGGTCACCAGTGAATCATCAAGTCTCAACCGGGTCTCAAGTAAACCGCCAAGTCCGGTCGGGTTATACTTCCGACCGGTTTATGCCGCGGGGTATATCCCCGACATTAGCCCTCAAGTTTAGCTTGGATTTATCCATGGTAAACTTATGCTGCAAAATAAACACAAGAACCAATTTGACAGGTTGTGCTCTAGATTAAGAATTCTTGTAGACAGGCACCTAATCATCCTTAAATCCTTGTCATTTCCTCCTTCTAGAAAATCCGGGTCAATAACCAGCCTCATACTCAAATTGCTGACATTGGTTTCTCATAGAAAAATATTATGAAGAATAATCCACTTGAGTCGGCTTCCAAAGCACCGGTTTAAGAAATATAGGTCTTGAAATACTCATCTGATATTCAGCCGGTTTGAAGATATAAAACTTGCCGGTTTAATATTACCAAAATTGTCGGGTTATAAAAACTGATAATTTCGAGTCATGATTGTTTCCAACACGGGTTCATGATTGTTGCCAACGCCGGTTCATGATTGTTGCAGACACCGGGTCATAATGATTGGTGACGTAGGGTGAATAATTGTTGGTGATGCCGGTTTATAATTGTTGCAGGCACCAGGTCAATCTGGTTAGCTCAAAACTGAAATTTAAAAGATATTTCTCCCTTATATCCATATTACCTGTAGCCCCCAAGTCTTGAACAGAACAAAGTGATGATTTGAGACTTGCTTCCATACAATTACTGCCACTTTGAAGAAATCCGTGTTGCTCATCTCTGTCACTAGTAAAAACTGAAGACTCCATATATGTAGCCCCCAAGTGTCGGGTTGTCATGCTTGCAGCAACCTGGGACTTGTAATTGCCTTATACTCATAAAAACTTCAACCAGTGTAGCCCCCAAGGGCCGGGTCATTATGCAATAATGAGCAGGGACTTTATAAATATGATCATGTAAACTTGAGCAGTGATGTGCAGCCCCCAAGGGCCGGCTCATTATGATATGATGAGTCGGGTCTTCAATAAGATGAGCAAAAAATGACTTTGCATTAGCCCCCAAGTGTTATGGTGCATGCTTGCAGCAACATGAGACTTGCATATTTGATATAATCTTAAGTTGAATAATGTAGCCCCCAAGTGCCGGGTCATAAGCCTGCAGCGACTTGCGACTATTCCTTCAATTGTAAAATAAACCAAATCCTTTGATAATATAATAGACATTGCGCTAAAGCGACTTTGAAAACCTTAATCATAATACTGGTTTTTGATAACCATAATAAAATCTAGCCATGTTGGCTATTTGAAGATTTGAATAATATAATCCAACGATTTATGAGCGCATGATTCCAATGACGCAATCCAAATATATACTGGCGACTTATAGTCAAAAGCTAGGCCGGTTTAACAAACATCGGATAATTTCTCATCATATACTGGCGACTTATTGTCTTAAAGCCAGGCTGGCTTAATAAACACCGGATAATTTATCATCATACTGGCGACTTATAGTCAAAAGCCAGGCCGGTTTAACAAACAGCGGAATTTATCATCATACTTTACTCAACCTGTTTCTGCATACAACAAGTTTAAAGTGTCCTAGCGGTTTACCGCTGGACGGGTCATAATGCCCAACATATAACTTGGGTTTATAACCAAGGCTGCACTTAAAAATATGAAATATATCATACCTGTGACATTGAATCACATCGTTGGTTTACCAACTTTTGTTAGTAAGAGTGATAACCCCAATCTTTGAGTAATGATAACTCCTTTCATATTGTACCGGTTTATGATAAAACCGTACCGGGTGTGTGATAAACCCCAGATTAACCATATATAATACTGGTGACTTGTAGTCAAACCAGACCGGGCTGATAGTCTCCGGATTATAACTTGATCGTGTACTGACAACTTGTAGTTGAAAGCCGAGCCGGGTTGATAAACACCGGTTTACTCCATAATAGGATGGTAACTTAAAACCAAACCGGGCAGATAGTCTCCGGATTAAGATTTGACCGTGTTCCTCCAATTTGTAATTTGACAGTCGAACCGGTTTAAGAATTTGTCAGTTTAAAAACGCAACAAAAGAAATATTTATCAAAACAAAATTTCAAGCAAAGGCAATGATAAAACCATTTGCAAAAAGAGGCTATTGAGCCGATCAAGAGGCATTACCATGGTCGGACACGACCAAGCCCCCAAAAAGGCGTAGCTATGGTTCGAGTCAGCCAGGTCCCCAAATGATGCTTTGGCATTATGCCGATCAAGAGGTGTAGCTATGGTTCAGGTTCGACCAAGCCCCCAAGTGATGTTGTGGCACTAGGCCGATCTAGAGGCGTGACTATGGTTCAGACGTGACCACAAGTCCCCAAGTGATGCTTTGGCATTACGCCGATCAAGAGGTATAGCTATGGTTCGGGTTCGACCAAGCCCCCAAGTGATGTTGTGGCACTAGGCCGATCAAGAGGCGTGACTATGGTTCAGACGTGACCACAAGTCCCCAAGTGATGTTGTGGCTTTACGCCTATCAAAAGGTGTTGCTATGGTTCAGACACGACCAAAGCCCCAAGTTGACGATGTTGCATTGAGCCGATCAAGAGGTGTGACTATGGTTCAGACATGACCAAGCCCCCAAGTGATCAATAATATGATAAGCCAATAAGGCAGGATACCCATGTTTGAACCGCGCATCATGGCAGCAGGTCCTCTTTGGCACCCTTTAACTATTTGCCAGAGATAAATCCTTCTTGAACCGGATGTCAAACCGGATATTAAGAGCTTCAAAGCTTTGTGGGAGACATCTTTCCCTTGAACCAGATTTTAAACCGGAATCTTCATTTTCAGCCGGAAATTTTCTGACGGCCTTTAAACTCGAACTTGCGAGAAGTTAATTCCCTTTTGAACCGGACATTGTTAAACAGGATTTGAGCACTTCAGAGCTTTGTAGGAAAATAGATTTTTCTTGAACCAGATTGTAAACCGGAGTCATTTCTGATGACTTGGAACTTCTTCATCGAGCCGGGATTTTATAACTGTCATATACTTTCTAAGCCGGAAATTTTCTAACGGCCTTTAAACTTTCATCAATATAACAGTAGCCTCCGGGACCGGGTTATCCTTCCCTCCATCGTCCTGGGGTTCTTAAATTTGCTGAAACTGGCAAGATTCGCTGAGTCATGTCATCGTAGCCCCCGAGTCTCAAAGGTGACTCGAGGAGTTGGCTTGAGACTCTCCATATTTGACCGTGATATTAACCGGCATAATTTGTATATCATTGGCGTTGATAGCACGATGTGAATCCATAGAAGGTTGAGGTGACTGCGGCGGGCTGTAAATGATCCCATATGAGCCGTGTCAGCAACTCGGCCAATGGTTCCTTCCAACTGGCGATTTGAAGTTAATCAAAACTGTAGTAGCGGCGACTTGTGCGCCTGCCCATTGAACCATCCAGTGCAAACGACGGTTGCTGATAATTTATCTCCAATTTGAAAGAAAACCGGGCTACCCAAGCTGTGACTTGCTCGTACCCAATAAACAGCTCATGCAGACAAGTGCGGCCCGGTATGTTGATGTAGACCAAGCCGTGAGAGACGGACAGCAAAGACGACCGCGGCTTTCAAAGGCGGCACAGACAGATGAGTCGGCTGCGGCATTGTAAACCGGCATGGACGGGCGAATTAGCCACGTCATATTGATGTACACCAGTCTGCAGAATGGCGGTTTGCACATATATTCACTGAGCTTGATGGCATGGTAAGATACTAGCGCATTCATAATGGTTGCGCGAGTTTATACATCCATGACACAGCCATAGCTTTTGCAATGAACAATTGTCCTGCATAAACAATATTGCAGACCAAGGCAAAGGTAAACTGTTCTTTGACAAAAATAATATGTGCTAATAAAATATATTTTAGATGGACATCACCTGATGTGCTAGGCCGGAAATTATCCGCCATCGAGTTGATGATCACCACAGTGATGCTAAAATTAATCACGGTCGAGTTAACCGTAGGAGCAGACAGATGAGTCGGCCCGGCGTTGTAAGCCGGTGCGGCCGAGCAAGTTGTCCTCCACGTTGTAAGCCGGCATGGACGCATGAACCGGTGGCCATGGCGGACGGGCGAGTCGTCCGTGGTGTTGTAAGGTGGTGCAGACGGGCGAGTCAGCCGGTATGTTGACATAAACCGGACCACGACACCCTGTCCGTGAAGCCGCGCGATACAGCCGAACGTGCATCCGTGGTATAACACCACCCCTTTTTCTTTTAATAGTTGCCCTGCGTAAAAATATTACAGGCCAGAGTAATTGTTGTCGGATGAATTAACATGTACTGATAAAATACATAGAAACGATAGCACCTCGTATTTTTTGCTGGACGCTCGCGCCGGATAATGCATAGTGCTGCTTTTGTTTTGACAAAAGAGTTGATTGGTTCTGTGTCTTGTAATGCCTGAGGTGTCCACATAACCTGGCCGGAATTTTTTGAACCGGAATTTCTGGAACCGGAGTTTCTTGATAATCCGACCGGAACTTTTGATAAACCGGAACTTTTGAACCGGACCTCTTGATAATCCAACCAGAATTTTTGATAATCCGGAACCTTTTGAGCTGGAACCTCTGTATAACCCGGCCGAAACTTTTGATAATCCGGAACCTTTGAACCGGAACCTCTTGATAATCCAACCGGAATTTTTGATAATCCGAAATCTTTTGAGCTAGAACCTCTTGATAATCCAACCAGAATTTTTGATAATCCGGAATCTTTTGAGCTGGAACCTCTTGATAATCTGGCCGGAACTTTTTGCTAATCCGGAAGTATTTGATAATTCGGAACTTTTCTGAAGCTGAAGTCGGAACTCTTTGACGACTCGGACAGAACCTTTCGGCGATGCGGCTGGAACCCTTCGGCGATTCGGACTGAACTTTTCGTCGAGGCGATCGGAACTTTTTGATGATTCAGACAGAACCTTTCGTCGAGACGGTCGGAACTTTTTCATGATCCGTCCAGAAATTTCTGATGAACCGGCGAAACGTTTCGATGAGCCTGACGGAACTTTTTCGGCGAGCCGGCTGGAACTCTCCGACAAACCGACCGGAACTTTTTCGTTGAGCCGGACGGAGCTTCTCGATCCCTGAGATAGCGCCCTCCAAGAACTCAACACCACCGTGCGCAGGCCCCATGGTGGGCGCCAACTATCATGGATTTGTCACGGAGATGTCCTAGTGTCAGGACTTAGTCGCGAGGCCAACGCATCTATGTGGTAGCTTGAGAGGGGTTGAGCGGAATCGAGAGACTCAACACAAGACAGGGATTTAGACAGCTTCGGACCCCGAGAAACATCATCTGGTAACAACCCTACATGCTGTTTGAGGCTAGGTCTCATTATCATCATGAGGGAGTCGCCGTAAACCGGCTCTCCTCTTTGTGTCTAGCCCTAAGATTGATTCTTCTTGCTTGTAGCTTGTCCTCTTTTGGGAGCCCTGCCCCTCCTTATATATGTTGAAGGGGCGGGTTACATATGGAGTCCTATTAGGATTAGGACTAGTCTATCACTAATATAAACTGGATACAAGTCCTGGTCTTAACTCCTTGTAAGGTAAATATTCGTCATGCCTTTCCCCTTAAACCGGCCCACCATAGTATGAACCGGCCTTCATGAACCGCCCATTGGGCCACCGGGTCTTGTCGCTCCTCTGACCCGCCTGCCGGATTACCAATGAATCATAAACCACCAGGTCCAAACGGGTCACCAGTGAATCGTCAAGTCTCAACCGGGTCTCAAGTAAACCGCCAAGTCCGGCTGGGTTATACTTCCGGCCGGTTTACGTCACAGGGTATATCCCCGACACCATGGAAACTCGTTCGCGACGTTTCCATATTAGCGTAAGGAAGTTAATCAAGGATGTCAATGCTCCCACGATATCTATTCACCACGTACACACTGTAGTGCGCCATTGTGCCAATTGGCTTGAATAGAATTAAGAAAACCTACCAAGAATGAAAGGACCGGTGAACACAAACTATAAAAGCATATGTACTGAAGAACTGGCATGAACAAAATCTTCTTGACAAACTCAGCAAAAGGATGCACATGAAATTAAAAAAAAGCAAGAGTTATGAAAACCTAACCAGCTTTGCGTTAAGAAGGTCTTCTTCCTTGCAAACAAACATTGGGAGGAGACCAGCAGATTTTTTTGCATCAAACTTTGGAACTGTTGCACCGAAGAAATCATACTCCAGGCAGTACTGTGCATTCACAAAAAACACAATTAAAACACCTCCGAAATGCCACTACAACAAAACTAAGGCAAAAAAAGGAGTTAGGGGTGCAAAGAACTAAAACCTGTATGAAGTAGGGACTAAGTACAACCCTGTCAGAACTAGTGAATACTCAGAGGTCTCCGGCTTATCCTTCCACAAATTTATGAGATAATACATTGTGTCTCCTTCCATCTGCTGCCCTTGACCGAAAAGCGTATAAAGGACACGTCCTGTGAGGTCAATCACATTCGCAGGGATGGTAAACATGCAGTAGCTTGTCCTGTAGAATACAAAAGGATGGTAAAAATATATAGTAGAAGTTCAGGTACAACAACAAAACAGAAGTTCAGATACTATAACTCAAAAGGCAAGGGGAGACATAAAATAGAAGTTCAGATACTACAACAATGGCAATTCAGACAATACAAACAACAAAAGTTCAGACACTATAACTCCAAGGCAAGGGAGAAAATGAATAGAAGTCCACATACTACAATAACAGAAGTTCAGACACAGAGTAGCATCTCTGGCAGCAACAAAGTCAAGAAGAAGAAAACTCACTCAGAATACTTCTCCAAACCCTCTTCACTAAGCACATACTGTTTCAACTTCCGGGCCTCGGATAGATGAGGGTAACTGTATTTTTTAAGGGTGCGACAGCAGAACGCCACTTCAAAGGCAATCTTGATGCTCTCTTGGAGGAAGTAATGTTGCCACACTCAACTGCCGGTTTCCTCCTGGTGATGACAACATTCTTCCCACCTCTACCAGCAACAGCACCAGGGGCACATTTAACATTCTTCGGGTAAGCAATCTTCTCAAAATCATCATCGGACGAAATAAGTTCTGCTTCGGCTGCTTCGACTACATCAGCCTTCCTGGGGCAAGGGTTTTTTGGAGTATCACGAATACCACCAGCCTGCTTCCCCAACTTGGAAGGAATAAGGGTTCGAGGTCTATCATCTTCTATCGGAGCTGTACTCATCGATTCCTCCCTAGGCTGGTATTCCTGTGACCCGAGGAATGAGTAGTGGTAATCGCTCAAGTCCAACGGATCCACTGTTAAAGAAAAAGGAAGAGAAAACATCACATTAAAATACAAACTGAAGTTCAGGAACAACACAATGTGTAGTCCAACTAATAAAGATGACATGGTTACTACTCAAGCTGACCTAAAAAAAGTAGTTGCAGTAAAAAACTAAATGAAGTTCAGGCACAACCAAAGGCACAGTTCAACATAAACCGATGAACTGGAAACCATTCAACTACAGCTAAGAAAACCATAGAAAGGCATCATCTCTGAAGTTCAATTAGAAAAGAAAATGCTCATGTCCAAGTAAGCAATGGAAGGAAAGAAATTACTGAAATAAAACACACAAGCAAAAATAAAAAAGATAGAAATGAAGTTCATGTACAAAGAAAATGCTCCTCTCCTTCTGAAACCAGCTACCCATCCAGATCTCAAGTATAAGTCCAAGTTCAGAGAAAAAAATGAAGTTTAGGTAGAATAAGAGATGCAGTGCAGGTAAGCAGTCCAAGTTCCAAATACTTACATGTGTAGTAGCCAAACAGAGTTTGGAAGTCTGTCTCAAACAGATTAGAAGAAGCGATTGAGTACAACCATGTCTTCCTGATATCCCCGATATTCTCATGGGAATAATTTGCAAGAACCCCGTCATGATACTAATTAACATTCGTAAGCATGAAGAATCCGCAGTCGATACTGACATCAAACGCAGTAAAAGAATAGTGTTAGAACAAAAAAATAAAGCCAACGAATAAAACACGTCGCAGCTTAAGTACAACTACAGTTAAAACAGATGTGATAAAGAGAAAAAGTGGAACTCATACTTGTTCGTTGCTGGGGCAAATCAATCCAATCCAGAGCGAAATGGTCGATGATAAGAGGACTAAAGGGTGTCTCCCTGTCGTTGTTGGCATCCTTCCAAAGCCTCTTGATGTTGTCGGTCATCCGCCGAAACAGGCGTACCGCACATTCATCGTCTGGTCCATAATAGGAGTCGAGAAGCTGGAACCTTGAATTTATTCAGGTCAAGAAATATCAAAACCCAATGACCAACACCACCCATGGAAGCAGGAATCTCAGGCGGGTCAAAAGTGGGGAAAACAACCTGAAGCATCATAAACACATGAATCATTAAAAACTGAGAATTAATATCAAATGGTACAAAGAAAAAATAAAACAAATATTAGCACAGTGGATCACACTGCAAAAACTAATACAGAGGCAAAGAACATACCGAATCATGTGCATCCATGCTATCTGGACCACTCGCATGAAGTACTTCCTCACACGGAAATTGACCTCTGAAAATCTTGTCCTAAAATAATGCAGACAACACCAACATATGAAAAATACAAAAATGAGACAAACAAGTTTTAACTAAAATGGTAAGGAAGAAAACAGAAAAGAAATCACTATATGGTTGACTTACACAAACCCAATACGGCAGGATGAGTTTATCCGATCCCTGGTACTTCGCATGTAGACAGTAGAGTGCACACTCAGCCACATTAGATCGAAGCATTCCACGAGGAGCAAAAGATATTGCAACATCTTCAACAGAAGCTTCACACTTCTTGTTTTGGAACATAATCATTGATCTAAAACAAGCAAATAGAAAGTAAAACAAGTTCAGCAGCAGGAACTTAGGAAGTTCATAACACATGTTAGCATAGAAGTTCAGCTATATCACAACAGGCAGTACGGTACAAAAAGAGGCCAGAAGTTCAGCACCAGAGAAGTAAAAAATAAGAAGTTTAGGTACATATAGTGGAGAAGTTCAGGTATGAAACCACAGACAATTCACAGGGGGGTTCATGAATGATGTAAAATATTGACCAGCTGCACTCACCTCTTGGAACGATTATTCTTAAGCCTAGTTACACTGTTATAAAAGTCATCAACCTTCTTTCGGATGACAGCAAGGTCGCTATCTGCTCACCAAAAAGAAAAATAGCAATTAAGAGCAACACTCAAGCACATACATTCACGACAGTTTCAATTAAGACCAACATTCAAGCACAAATATTCAAAACATAAGCACATCTTAGCTGCTACATCAGAAAAGATAAAACCACAGCATCATACACATCACAAACACATGCATTACAAAACCTTCACCCACATAGAAAACAGTTTCACTTAACATTCTTTACAACCCACACGACAAACAACAAAACCAGAAGTACAACTTAGACCACACAGGCAGTTCACAGGGGATATCATGGACTAACACAAACAACAAAAGCGAAGGGGATGGGGAAAGAAGAGAGAAGCATGCTCCTCTCTTCATGGATCCTTTCCGAGACCAGTGGTAGCACTGGAATGATCAACCTCCTCTCCATAGCTATCGCTTTCAGTATCTTCATCGTCGTCTCCAGTAGACGTTGCAGCGTCGTCAGGAAGGACACCAACAGCAGCTGGAGCAACTGGAGAATCTGAAACAATACAAACTTTTGGTTGTGCCTGTACAGCATCAACATCAACTGATGGCTCTACTGCATGAGACTTCTCCGGGCTTGTAGTAGCACTACCACCAGTTTCAACAGCGGACTCAACAAGATCTTTCTCCAAAATGATGTCTCCAGTTGTCTTGCCCTGCTCAGCATCAGAAACCTCAGCGCCAATGGACGACTGAGGTTCAGTTAGGACCACCCCGTCGGAGTAGCCGGTGCCTGAGACGGACATGTCTGCAACCTTCTCTGGAGGAACACTAACATCATCATTCTGTTGCTGCAAAAAGAAACAGAAAGTCATTAAAAGGGCTGACTGAACCTCATGCACAGGGGCAGCAAGTCCATCTCAGGGGCAACAAGACAAATGGACAAGAAAAATGGTACCTTATTATCACTACCATGAACCTCATCAACTATTACGCCACTAGCGGGAACAGGTTCATGCACAGGGGCAGCCTCAAGCACAGGAGCAGCTTCATGCGCAAGTAAAACATCCTCCTCAACCCTAGCATCATCATCAACAACCTACAAAAAAATCATGTAGAAGACAAATACCTAATCAGCAGAAGTTCAGATTGCATAACCGGAGAAGGTCAACTATCACAACTGACACATAATGGAAGTCCAAAATACAGTAAACATAGTAGGTCAGATATCAAACTACTCTAAGATACAAAAGGGAACAAAAAAGGGCCAGTCATTGAAGTCATGGAAGTTCAGGTGCTACAGCAGTTGAAGTTCAGGTTCTAAAAACAGAGAAGGTCACCTAGGAACATTAGTGCTAAAAAGAAACTGTTTACGACACATCAAATCAATAACGGTCGCCTATGACTACAGACATTAATAACTGAAAGCTAACATTGAACATTTGTGCAAAGAAATACCAAAAGCCAACATAAACAAACCTCTTTGGTATGCTCCACGTGGCCTCCTTCACGACCCGAACGAACAGAATCCTGCCTCTGAATCTGTCTCACAACAACACTTGCCTCATCTTCAAAAGGCTTGCAACGAGCATCCTGCATTTCCTTGAACAGCCCAACGCTAGTCCGGAGGTGGGAAGTGCTCTAACGAAGCTCTTTAAGAAGTCTAGCTTCAATAGATAAGGCCTCCTTCAAAGACTCAACATCAAATCCGTGTCCGGGAGGAAGAATCCCATCAACACGACTAAGACGCTCAGCAGCCAAAGGAACATGAGCCAACTCCCCACAAACAGTTTCAAGAAGACTGTCAATCCTAACCAGAGAAACATTGGCAGCTTCAAACAAATTCTCAGAAGAAACGCCACCTGCACCACTTACACGGACAAAAGAACCTCCTGGATCTACAGGGGGGCACCGGTATTAACATCCCGGGAGAATTCAAATCTTGGGGAACTTCCACTCCCTAGGCCGGCAGAACGAGGCATAGTTAGAACAAGACGTTCAATAACCCTAAAGAATACAACCTCAGCCTGTGTCTTCCACTGCATTCAAAAACAAAATTCAACGCGTCATAAAAACAAATGAAGGAACATGGATACAACAATTATACAAGACAACACAAGAAGTTCACGGTAAACTACACAGGAAAGAAATAATGCATAGAAACACTCATAGGCAGTCTCCCAAACACCCAGTTGGCTAGGTCATCATCACCTTTCGTGACCAAGTCAGCCGCAGCAAGCTCAAGAAGCTTGGCCTGATCCATGAAATTGATGCGAGGGGTCCTCAAGTCAATATTAGGCGTCTTGCCAATGATAAGGCAGTCCAGATACATAAGAAGCGGCGCGATGGCACAGCCTGTGACAGCTTTTCCTCTGCTAGTCCCTTGCTGATACCTAACAACAACACTCCGAATATCGTCAACAACCAACTGGCAGTAGTCCATGTCTGCCATATCCTCAAACACAAGGTTCTCAGCCATTGCTGCCTCCCTAGACACTCGTGTAGACGTTCCAGGGATAACCACCTTCATGAAAACAATAAGGTAAAACACCTGCAGAGCAAGATCATCCTTCGTCTCATCCTTCACAAGTTCAGCGAGGACATTCCGCAAATCCTTTGTCTTGATGTCGTCACTCCTAGCATACCCAAGCTTGCCCTTCAACCTCATAACAGCATCATCGAAACCATCATTCGAGGGCCTAGGGGGGTACGATTACCTTGAGGGAACCCAAAGAGATGGTGAATAGCATCACTTGTAATATGTATAACCTTGTTCGCCTCACCCATGTCCAAAATCATGGTTGAAGGGTCAATCCTCGTGTAGATGTTTCCCATCAAAGGACGAGAAATGTTGGAATCAACCTTCAAGTCAAACACACAACCAAAACCAGCCTTGATAACCCTCGTCTTGTGCCTATGTTGTAGCATTTTTGGACACGTCTTGACCTCTCCTAATGAGCAGCAAACCGTCTTGTTAAAATGTTTCGCCTCACCTCCTCCTTGGCCACCTTGTTCGGGCGCTTTGCCTCCTCTCAGGCCGCTGCACAAGCTGATACTAAAAAAATACATTGACAAGGAAAAAAGGCAGAACAATGAGACACACAACCTTCACCAAAATTCCACTAATGCCTACATACGCACTACATCTGAGAAGTCCAACTATGTCTACATAGGCAGTACAACCATGTATGACCAGAAGTTAACATGCTTTCAAATTGTTGGAAATTTACAAAGCAGAAGTTCAACCATGAATACCAAGGCAGTAATCAAACATGTATCTGAGAAGTCCAACTATGTCTACATAGGCAGTACAACCATGTATGACCACAAGTTCACATGCTTTCGAAAATGTTCGAGATTTAAAAACAGAAGTTCAACCATGTACACTAAGGCAGTAATCAAACATGTATACCAACAAGTTTAGCTAATTTCTTCATGTATATACCCAGAAGTCCAACTATGTACACAAAGGCAGTAATACCATAAAAGCAAAGCACGTCGGCTAATTTATTCGTCTATATGGAGCAGAAGGTCAGCTATGTACGCCAAGGCAGTGCTAAAAACAATAAAACTACAGCAATAGCGACAAATGCTCTAAAAACAGTAAACATGAGACATTCATACCTGATTAGCGGCATCATCTTCGTCATCGTCGTCCTCATCATCAGCATTGAAATCAGCATCATCCTTGTCCTCTGGATTAACACGAGAACGCTTCTTCACACCCTTGTTGACCTTTGCAGGTGGAACCTTGCGCTTCACGCCGCATTTCTTCCCCTTACCAGATGCACCAGCACCAAGCGGGGAAGGTGTAGGCGCGGCAGTGGCAAGCACACGAGGACTACGGAGTGGTGTACCTCCAAGGCCTAGCCCTTCATCTTCAACAACTTCTACAGGCCTTGAAACACGTGGGCTCCTCCGAGGAGTAACTTCAGCAACTACTAACTTCCTCGCAGCGGTCTTCTTGATTTTCTTCTTAACAGGGACAACCGTGCCATCACTGCCACACGACACGTCTTCCTCAACAGTGAGCTCAGCCGCATGAACAGATCCAGCAACATCAGAACCTTTCTCAAGGCAGGCCGCCCTCTTCTTGTCAAAATCTTCTTGCTTCTTCCTCTTATGTTGGTCCTCTAGGAGAAGCTAAAGAGGCACATCCTCGGGTTGCGTGACAGGTTCAGTGCCATCAACAGACTACGACTGCGTCTCGAACATCTGAGGAGAGCATAAAGGATCCGGAACAGAATCACAACCTTTGACTAACGGAGCCCCCTCCTCCTCAGCAGCAGGGGTTTCTGATAAACCCAACTCAGATAAAACATCGTTGATGGTGTTCATAGCTTCCTCCTCTGCGGACACATCTGCAAGGAACACAATAAAAATCGAAGCAAAAAAATAAAAAAAAAAGTCAGGAACAAAAACAAACGACAAGAACAAGCTAAAAAAACATGGCTCAAAACTTTAAAATGAAAAGAAAAGGGGTTTCACATACTAGGTGAAGCAAGAGCTGCAGAAGCAAGATCCTCGAGGCTCGAAAATTTCTTGAGGCTCGAAGCAACCTCGGCAATCACAGTCAAAGGGATAATGGGTGATTTAGCCGCATCAGATATTGGAGCATCAGTATTAACCTTTGAAGCTCCATCTTGATCGCATGCATTTTTTCCAGAACTATTCAACTCATCACCAACTACAAAAAATGCAAGTAAAAAGGCAGCTGAGTTCTAATGCACAATCCTACACCAAAGGGACTTCTACTTTGACAACAATGTCCAATACCAAGAAGTTCAACAATACCTAACAAAGCAGTAAACACAACAAACAAACTAAAAATCTACAAACTAAATACAAAAACAATCTACACCAGAGGGGCTACTACATATAACATGAATGTCTAGAAGTTCAAAGATATATAACAAAGCAGTAAACAAAAATGTGCATACCAGAAGTTCTACCAAATTTCATTATAAACAAACAATAATTAAAACCAGAAGTTCAAGTATGTGACCCAAGCAAGTAGCACATAAAAAAGATGTAGCATGACCACAAAATAGTATTTCACATGCAAACTAAATATCAATACCATCACCATGATAACAAAAAAAACAAAGATATACACTACAAATATGAAACAACTGGGAAGTCCAACAACACTTGGTGACATAGTTTTACCTGCAAAATCATCAACTACAAAGTAAGCAAACACTATTCTAACTCAAACTAATGGTAAAAAGTATACACATGACCTTTCCTAGAAGTTCACACTATTAAGAATGGCAGTCCAACATGAATACTAAGTGAAGATATGGGCAGACATATATAAGAATAATGCTATTTAAAATACAAGATACAACGACATTAAGATACCTGGAGAAGGTTTTGAAGCCATGACAAAACAACGGCCTTGATGAATGCAACTCCAAACACTAGAACAACCTGCTAAAAATAGGGGATTGATTGCATATAGTTAGCAAGTACAAAATCATACAACGAAAATACAAAAAAAAAATTGAATCAAACCCTAGAATGAAACAACCAGAACATACCAACAAGTATAAAAAGATGAACAGTAGCATATCTAGGCAAGCACAAACAAAAAAAGAATCCATAAACTATCTAGCATGCGAGAGACACCATATAGACTTCGAAATCAAAAAAACTAAAACAAAAAAAGATACATCAGATCCAGCATCACACCACACCCTCTCTTGCATGCATCTGAATGCTAAAATCAAGAAAGGGGAAATGAAATCCACACAAGCCTGAAGGGACAAATAGGACACACAAGCATCACATAGACAAATCTGACCACAAGGGAATGCAATCCACCCACCACACGCATAAGAACCCTACCTAATCTACCACCAAACCATCAGAAGAAGGGGGTAGAGAGGCAGACGCGAGAGCACACAGGAGGCGGACTCGACAGATCTGGCGAAACTAGAAGCAAGCATTAGGGCGGGGCAACACTTGTACCTCTCCAGACGACCCTCGCACGCATGAATCCGCGCGGTTCTTCAACTCCCCACGACGCCACGCGCACCTTGCAACCACGCATGCAGTTGCCGCCCTCGCTTCGGAGCAGGAGAGAGCGGGCTGGGCGAGGGAGAGCGGGGCGTGGGGGAGAAATAGGAGCGGGGGCGTGCGCCGGTTACTCCACTCATGAGGGCAGGGGACATGCGCGGAGAAATCGGGAGGAGTTGCAGGTGACGAACGCAGCGGAGCGACGGAGAGGGGGGGAGAGCGAGCGACAGGGGAAGAGGGGTTTTCAGACACATGGTGGCAACGGAGATGGTCAATTAATGCCTCTCTGTCGTGGGACTTGCAACACAGGAGAAATTACAGTTTTACCCCCTCAACAACTAAAAAAGTAAATACATCTATAGATAAATGAATGCACCATTTGAATGCATCTATTATAATGAGATAAGATCACACAACAGCACTGCTGATATCCTCAAAACCAAAAATAGATGGCAAAAATACACTACCAAAGGAAGAAACATACATACATAAGTATGCACCTAAAAAACAAGAGAAAAGAAGTTCAAAAAATAATGAACAAAAGTTCAAGTACTCTAATAAAAGAAGTAAAGGAATAACAACAAATAAACCAAAAGAAACAAAAAGAAGAAGTTCAAGTAGAAAAACAGATGAAGTTCATATCCAACCCTAAAAACCCTAAGATAGATAGTGGGGTCAAGGATGTGACGGACTCGCCTCCGCATGCGACAACGCAGCATGCCGCATCGTCGCCTGCTCCGGCTCGTTCCTGTCTCAGCCTCGCAGGGGGAGGGGAGGGGGGTCCCTCCCCCCTCCCCCTGCTCGGCCTCGCGCTACCGCACTGCTGCGTGCTAGGATTTGACATGACACAATGCGGTTATTCTGTTTCCACCCCCACCGCACGCACCCTAAACCCTATAAACCCTAAGATAGATAGTGGGGTCACGGATGTGACGGACTCGCCTCCGCATGCGATGATGCGGCACGCCGCATCGTCACCTACTCCGGCTCGTTCCTGTCTCAGCCTCGCAGGGGGAGGGGAGGGGGGTCCTGACCCCCTGCTCGGCCTCGCGCTAACGCACGCGGTGTGCTTGGTTGACAGGCGCAGTGCGGACATTCTGTTTTTCCAAGAATAGGTCGCACGCAACCCCAGAGCCACACCCCTAAGATAGACAGGGAGGCACACGGGGTGTGACACACTCGCCTGCGCATGCGGCGCCGCGGCACGCCGCGTCGCCGCCTGCTCCGGCTCGTTCCAGGCTCAGCCTCGCAGGGTGTGGGGAGGGGGGTCACGACCCCCCTCCCCACCCCCCTGCCCGGCCTCGCGCTAACGCACGCAGCGCGTTAAGTACATGGAATACAAATAGCAAATACAAATCTATAGTCAACCAAAAAATGGGGGGCCCAACCCCCCATACCTTACAATAACAAATAACCAAATGAAGGTTAGGCAAAAAAAAGGAAAAGCAGAAGTTCACGTATAAACAACATAGAAGTCCAGCTTTTACAACGACCCTTAGATGATCTAGAAAAAGTGCACACATACTTGGGCTAAATCCCATGATTTCTCACGAGATAGAAGTCTAAAAAGAACGTCTGAAGAATTAAAATTACAAAAAAACCAAGAAAAAGAAAATATAGAGCACCATGCTCCTTCGCCTTGCAAATGTGGAATGCAATGTGGTAAACCAGAAGTTCAACCACTAATAAAAAAGAAGTCCAGCTTCTACTGAACATAGTGGCTGATAAAAAAACTATCCCAAAAAGCATAGATTAAAGGAAAAAAGGAGGATGCATGTGCCTATGGTCCAGCTCCACAGTTACACACATGACGACAGTCAACAACATAAATACATACTTGATTTTTTATACAACAACAGCAACACACTAGATCGTATTGCCTCATCTCCTAAAAGCATGCGTAAAAAGAGCACAGAAGTTCAATTAGAAATGTTATAGCAGTCCAGCTTGTACAACAGAACGTAAAATGTTTGAAAAAACAACCCCAATCAAATTTAGTTCCCAGATTTAATCATTTGGGTCAATTCCAACACGTCAACAGCCCTCTTCGAAAGTCGTCATACTCCAGATAAAACATCAAAAAATGATCCGCCATCAAGCTGTCCGCTCGAACAATGAACCACACACGGGAGGCAGAAGGTCCAATCCACATTTTCGGAATGAATGATCCAGCCAAATCAAATTAACAACGCGAGAATGATTCAACTGCCAGTTCGAACGTCATCATGCTCCAGATAAAACAAGAAAATGATTCTCATCATATTGTCCCACGAACAGAGAACCACGACGGGAGACAGAAGATCCAATCACCGGATTTTGATTTATATGAGCCCGCTTAATCAAATTAACAACATTGGCAGGATTCAGTCTCACTAATGCACGCAAATCCGCCGCCAATTTCAATAGAAAAACTACAAATCTACAACAATGGCCGAAACCACTCCCGCAGACGAAGAACGGAGGCGGCGGAACACCAAATAGACTTCGTTCGAAAATAACAAACATACAGTAAACTCATACCTAAACCCAATTATCATCCTATTAGAGATCCTAGAACATCCAGTACATGCAACAAAATTGTAACAGACCCACGTTCATCTTCGCCCGAGAACAAATCCGCCAACGAGCTAGATTCGAATAAAAACAAGCATTTAGATTCTAAAAAATGTGTCCTCATTACACTTAAATCACAAACAACAAGAATGATCAGAAAAAATCACGATAGAAGGCACGGTTGCGAAGATAGCCCGAAGGTCGGGTTCGTACAGAGGGAAGTTCAAGCGCGTTACTCAGGCAGTTCAGGTTGTGATCAGAATATTATTCTGATCCCGTGATCAGAATAGTGTATGTATATATATATAGTGGAAGGACTTGAGGGTTTTGGAGTTTGATCTTTAAGCATAGGGAGAAAGAAACTCATCATGAATCCTCATCGCCTTTTGATAGCATCGGCATGCCCATGGACTCAATGTGATCTTGGATCACTAAAATAAAAAAGGGGAATCCTTTGGCTTGGCCAGAACTTGTGTTTGATGTAAGTTGTAGGGTCCCTTCTATTCCTTTGTTTCACCCATAAGGAAATTTTTCAACTAAAAAAACTTAAGGAACTTTTCCTAAAATAAACTTGTAGGAGGCATTAGTTCCTTGAGATATGTTGACATTAATTACCAAAATCCACCAAGGGGATTAGATGCACTTTCACTTTATCATGTCGATAAATCCCATTCTCTCTCTGTGTGTGTGTGTGTGTGTGTGTGTGTGTGTTTATCAATTTGATAGCTAGATGGTAATTTTGCATGATTATTTATATTATAGTTTGCTCTTTATTATTGATATTTTCCACATTACTTCTTGATTCTAATGGATTTTTTCCTTCAATTTGCATGAAACAAACAAAGGGGAGAATTACCATGAAATTACCGCACAACAAGAAAATAGGAGCTAAAATGTGTGAGAAGAAAAGGCAATTTTCTGGAGCTCCAAACATACCAAAAATTATTTTTGGAAGAAAGAAGCCAGGAGCGAGAAGATATGCCAGAGCGGGCGCATAGGGGCTCCACGTGCCCACCGGGTCGCATGGGCACCCTATGCACCTCCTTCTAAAGCCCTTCGGCCTATATTTTGCTCCTAACCCAAAAATCACTAAGACCCCCTCTACATTCATTTGCTCATTGACAATGAGCCACTTGATATTTCTTATTGAGTTCTTCATTACATTCCCTTCATGGTGCTATGATACGTCCATTTTGCATCATGTTTTCTTATTGTTATTTATGATGTTTTTATCCATAATAATGCTTTTTGGAGTAATTCTAATGCCTTTTCTCTCATAATATGCAAGGTATACACAAAGAGGGAGAATTTTGGCAGCTGGAAATCTAGACCTGGAAAAGCTACGTCAGGCTACCTATTCTGCACAACTCCAAACAAGCTAAAACTTCACAGAGAATTGTTACAGAATATATGAGGAATATTAGAGCAAATAAGTACCAGAGGGGGCCCACCAGGTAGGCACAACCCACCTGGGCGTGCCAGGGAGCCCAGGCGCCCCCTGGTGGGTTGTGCTCACCCAGGCCCACCTTCGGTGCCCATCTTCTGGTATATAAGTCATTTTGACCTAGAAAAAAAATCAGGAGAGGACTTTCGGGACGGAGCACCGCCATCTCGAGGCGGAACTTGGGCAGGAGCACTTTTGCCCTCCGACGAAGCGATTCCGCCGGGGGAACTTCCCTCCCGGAGGGGGAAATCATCATCATCACCAACAACTCTCCCATCTTGGGGAGGGCAATCTCCATCAACATCTTCAACAACACCATCTCATCTCAAACCCTAGTTCGTCTCTTGTGTTCAATCTTGTTACCGGAACTATAGATTGGTGCTTGTGGGTGACTAGTAGTGTTGATTACATCTTGTAGTTGATTACTATATGGTTTATTTGGTGGAAGATTATATGTTCAGATCCAATATGCTATTTAATACCCCTCTGATCTTGAGCATGATTATCATTTGTGAGTACACTACAAAAAAAGACACTTCCGTGATGATACGTGTTTGTCACAATAGGTCACATTTTCTTTCATGCATGTACATCCATGAAAATTTTATGACAGAATCAAGATAGTTGTACCTGTGCTGTCGTAGAAGTGTTCCATGACATTACCAAAATTATCATCATGGAAGTGTCCACTTCCATGGCGATAAATCACGCGTCATAGAAGTGCTTTCATCAAGGGTGACCGACACGTGGCATCCACCGTAACGGGACGCCATTAAGCTACCGGGTCCGGTTTTGGATCCGGTAACCTGCTAACAGAATGACCAATGCCGATTTTCCACGTGTAAAATTCTCATTGGCTGATGAAACCACGTGTCAGCTCCGCATTGGCACGGGTGTCACTCATCCAATGGGAGAGATGCGCCTATGATACGTTGACACGTGGACCGGCCCAAAAGTGGCCCATAAAGATGAAATGGGCCGGCCCAACTAAAGGCCCACAAGATTTAGCGGGCCATAATGGGCCGGCCCAGCTAAAGGCCCACAAGATTTTGCAGACCATGATGGGCCGGCCCAGCTAAAGGCCCAACATTCTCAGTTAAGGCCCGTACGACTAGTGTTAAATCGGCCCGTCAATGGCCCGTCCTAAACTTGTCATCATTGCGGCCCATGGTCACTTCTGGCCCGTTAATTTGGGCCGAATTATGGCCCAGTGTGTTTCCAGCCTATTAAAGGTCCTGCTTCATTTGGGCCCATTTATAGGCCATTGAAACTTTCGCCCCATAAACGACCGTGAAGGATATGGGTCATATTCGGCCATGTCTGACATTCGGCCTGTTAGAGGCCCACTACATATTTGGGACACTTTCATCCTGTTGTGACTTTAGGCCTGTTAACGTCGGACGAAATCCATGGGCCATATGTGGCCCAACGCCACATCGGGCCTACAAACGGCCCATATAAAAATGACACTAATCAAGCCCGACCGAACTTCCGGCCTGTTAAAGGCCCGCGTAGTAGGTCGGCGCATTTACGGCCCGTCCGAATTTCGGCCTGTGGACGATCCGCATTGTAAATGGGCCACCATTTCGGCCTGCTAAGACCAGTGGGTTATTTGCCACAATCACGACCCAACCTTACTTTCGACCTACTAAAGGCCCATGTTTTTTATGGGCTCGAGATATTTACACATGTAAACGACCTATTATTACTTAGGGCCCAAATTATATTTAGGCCTATTAAAGGCTCACTATGGGCACATGCCTACCGGAAAAATATGAAAGCTTATGCTGATTTAGGCCCAGATATTTTTAGTGGGCTACATGCAAATTTCGGCCCAGAATCGTTTTTAGCCCAATTGGAATGGGCCCGACGAATGTTGGCATGTTGGGCTCCTACGAAGCTTTCAGCCGAATACATTACTAAGATAAACCTACACTATACAAAAATAGCATCGTAATTACTGCAACCTTTGGCAGCATCATAAATGTTGTATCACAACAAAATAAATTCCAACCATACAACAAAAGGCCTGTTGGCATAAAGTTTACGGTCCTTGCAGATAAAAGCACCATCATCTGTATAGAAGCACAGATCATTTGACCTGAGTGCTTATGTTTCAGGCTGTAGAATCTGATGGAGCAGCACGACCTTCCCCTTTTTTCCGCCATTGCTCTTGAACAATGAAGCAAATGTTTGATATTATGGTTTCAAAACCATTCATATCTTCACCACATTTGTCAACCACTATTTTTGTTTCCGACACAACGTCCATTAGGGATTGGACTTGTGTCAGGAGCACAGATATATCACTCTGTCTAGCTGAAAGATTTTGTTCAGTAGGCGATTTGGAGGAGGTTACCTGGACAACCAACCCAGAATTACGTAGGAAGGTGTTTTTTGCACCGTTAGTTGAGAGATACTGACGCACTGCAACAAGAGGTGACATTATGCCTGTGGTAGCCTCGTCACCTCCAGGTTGTAGTGGTTGTTCAATCATTTGTTCCATAGCTTGCTGAAAGTTCGAACTTGTAGATTAGTGTACCAGGTAAGTTACTAATGAGACAAAAACAAACAAAGTAGGTTTCACGTTTATACATAACTTACTTTAGTGAACTACTGTAATACATTAGCATGTATTGTAGTGCCAACTACATAATGAAATCACTTTCGGAACATATGTCCATGTAGCATGCCTACTGTATTGTCTATTTCCTCACATTTGTTGACATCTAAGGATAAAGAGACATGGTTTAAAGTAGGATAAAGAGACATTATTCATATCATGGGCAAACAGATATAAAACAAACAGGCTATTGTATCATTGTGTGCGCACGTGGACATCACAACTAGATTACAGATCAAGACCAAAAGAATATCCTTCATCTCTTTTAAACCATGTAAGGTGAAATGATATGTTAAGACAACTGTGTATAAAAGTGAACAGAGTAACTGACATTGGTTGCAAACGAAGCAGTTAAATGAACACATCATAGTACCAATCAGTTCAAAGGCAGGAGGAGTAAGGACTTACAACAGCGGCCTGAACTGGTGTGCTCATGCCCTTCATCTTGTTGGTGTGGCAATTCTTGAAGATTTGCACTGCATTCGGTTCAGGTTCTTTTTGGTCCGCACGGGTTTTCCTCTGTATTTGGAACAAGTCAATATAGATACGATAATATGGCACAGGAAAAAGAAGGAAGTAGCAGCTATTTACAAGAGCCTCGCAGTGTGCAATATAGCTACGAGATCCTGTTGTCTATTGGAATTTCACTTTAGAACGGTTGGTCTTGTTCTTCAAACAGTTAGCCTAGAAGAAGATGCACTTGTAAGGCACATACATAAATACAAGTTCAATATGTGGTTTGATCAAATACATATACCATACCTGATACTTTGGATCAGACCAATGTTTAACAAGGGCTGCCCAGTCTTCATCTGTAATATATTCCACTGGAGATGTTTGGGTGATTTCATTGTTAGCCTTGCCTTCAAAGCGAGATTTTCTAAGGTGGTACCGATACTGTCGCAGAGCAGACTGAAAAACATGAGTGCATGCTTGTTTAGCTACATCATCTTTCGGATCCAACTTGAACCTCATCTGTTGAAAAAAGAATGTGAGTCTTATTAGGAGGAAGCTAGAAAGTATGGCACAGAGCAAGACATTATTACAAATTGCGATGAATAACATTACTTACAGATAAATGCTCAAGGGAGGTGTTAAACTGGGTATTGTCTTTCTCATTCCTATACTGGATCCACGTTGGGAGGATAAATGCATGACATCTAACGGCAATGGCTGCCTCTGATACTAACTTGGCTGACTCTGTAGCATCACGTGGCCTTTTTAAACCTGCCGCAAAATGGATCTCCATTCTTCCTCCTTTAGATTTTGTTAATCTGTCAAGCATTATGCCCGATGTTTGTTTTCGCTTGCGCCATGGTGCTAGTTCAACAACGAATATGGAAAGTGTTAGTGCACATCAAACTGTGAGAGTACATATAAAGGAGCATGCAACTGCAAGGTACCGTCTTGGTGTTGATGCTCATGAGGTTCATCTAATCTTGCCAAGTCTTGTTGTGTCAACAGTGCTTCAGAAGTAGTGTTAGGTGTGAATGCAGCTTGGGAACTGGCTAGTTCTAGAGCAAGCGAACGAGTAACTCGTTGAGATGCTGGTACAGTTGAAGCGGATGCTGCAGCTGGTGGAGCAAGTGATACTATGTTTGTAGATTCAGCCGGTGGACTTGGACCTTCTACTGCACTATAAGTACCAGCAAAATCTCGAGGACAGATCCTTTTCCCTTTCACCCGATGAGTAACACCATTCCCTACTATATTCTTTTCCTTGCTCTTTTTTGACTTTGCCATGTCAAGGCATACCCACAACACAAAAGAATAAAATGGCTCTTCAAAACTCATTGATGCATGATATAGACAAGCAATACTTTGATGTAAGACAACTGTATGAGGATGGAATATCTAAGAAAAACAGGACTGCGTGACATATTCACAGCTATGATGTGTAAACTATGCAGAAGGATTTTCAAGAAAATAGAAGTAATGCAAGCTAGACACCATATGAAAGATGCAACCAATATCACGCTGCCTAGTTAAAAGTGTCATTTCAAAAAATTAGAAGCAGTACAACGTAGAAATCAATGCAAGATGCAACCACTATCAAACTGGCATGTTAAAAGCATCCAATCATGAGTGACTTATGCGGGATACACAATAGGAGTACTTTGATGTAAGAACATGGTATGATTGATAGATGCAGTGTATTCTAGACACAGAAAGGCATCTCATATGCACATGTATAACATATAAACTCAGCAGGTGCAATTTAATCAAAATAGAAGAAATATAGGCTAGACAACATATGCAACATGAAACCAATTATCAGACTGTCAACTTAGAGCAAGCACCTGCGATGGTGGAATACGGAAGATGAACTCATCATGTAGACTTGGGACTTCAACTTCATTAGCAGTAGTAGTGGCAAATCTAGAGAGTCTCTGTTTGCGTCGGTCCGGAGGACCGCCAACATCCCCTAACTTACTCTTTTCCTCCCTATTTTTTGATATTGCCTTATGAAGTCAAAACCAAAAGAAGATGAATAAAATTAGCTTTGCATAACTGGTTGATGCATGATATAGACGAACACTACTTTGATGTAAGGCAAGCGCGGGATAGGAGGATGGAATATATACAAAAAAATACAACATTGCATATTCAGACGTCTGATAGGGGGATGGAGTATGTATGAAAAACAGTAAGAAGAAGGCATTTCAACAAAATTAGAAGAAATGGAAGCTAGGCACCATATGAACATGCAACCAATATCACTATCAGGTAAAAAGTGTCTCGTCGTAAGTGCCATTTCAAGAAATTAGAAGTAGTACAAGCTAGAAGACAATGCAAGATGCAACCTACATAGCACTCCCAAGTTAAATGTGTCTTATGGGTAAGTGATCGTTGCAGGTATAAGTTGTAAGCTACGCAGATGCAATTCAAGAATATCAGAAGCAATACAAACTAGACATCATATGGAACATGCAGCCACATATAACAGTTCCAAGTTAGAGCAAGCACTTGCGATGGTGGAGTAGGGGAGATGTTCTCATCATCTACACGTATGTTGTAGAAACAGGAACATGTGTCATATTCACAGGCATTATGTGTAAAGTAAGCAGATGCAATTCAACATAGTTAGAAGCAATACAAGCTAGACATCATACGCAACATGGAACCACATATAATAGTGCCAAGTTAGAGCAAGCACCTGTGATGGTGGAGTAGGGGAGATGTGCTCATCATCTACACAGCTACGTTGACTGTCTAGCCTTGCGTTGTCTTGCGAATCTTGTTGGGAGGATGGCGGAGTAGAATCTGTAGAGACCCTCCGTTTCAGTTGCTCGGAAGGACCACCATCATCCAATGCCTTAACAATTTCCTTAAGCTTTATTGATTTTCCATTGTGACGTCAAACCGACAAGAAAAAGGAATAAAATTCGCTATTCAGAACTCATTCATGCATGATACCGACGAACACTACTCTGATGAAAGGCAAAGTCATGATACGAGGATGGAATATGTATGAAAAATTGGATGGCTTGACATATTCACACCTATGATGTGGTAACTAAGTAGAAGGCACTTCAACAAATTAGAAGCACTGCAAGCTGGGTACCATATGGAAGGTGCAATCAATATCACTCTGCCAAGTTAAAACTGTCTCGTCATAGGTGGAGTTCATCAAACTAGAAGCACTACATGCTAGACATCATATTCAAGACGCAAACCAATATCACACTACCAACTTAAAGGTGACCCATCATATGTGACTGATGCAGGATACACAAGAAGAGTAGTTTCATGTAAGAACATGGTGTGATAGACAGATATAGTATGTACCAAAAACAGGAAAGCGTGTCATACTCACACGTATCATGTGTAATCTAAGCAGATGCAGTTTACACTAATTAGGAGCAATACAAGCTAGACACCATATGCAACATGCAACCAGATATCACACAGCCAAGTTAGAGCAAGCACCTTGGATGGTGGAGTAGGGGAGCGAAGACTTGGAACTTGTAATGCACTAGCAGTACAAGGAGAATCCATATAGATGCTCCGTTTACGTTGTTGCATAGGACCACCATCATCGCCTTCCTTACTCTTTTCCTTCCTCTTTTTTGATTTTGCCCTATCAAGTCAAACCCACAAGAAAAAGGAATAAAATTTGCTCTTCAGAACTCACTGATGCATGATATTGACAAGCACTACTTTCATGTAAGACAGACGCATGATAGGAGAATGCAATATGTATGAAAAACAGGACGGCATGACATATTGACATGTATGATGTATAAAGTGTAAACTAAGCACAAGGTGTTTGAACTAGTTAGAAGCAATGCAAGCTAGAAACCATATGAAAGATGAAACCAATATCACTCTGCCAAATTAAAAGGGTGGCCTAACAAATGTATTTGACCAAAGTAGAAGCAATACTCCCTCCGTTCCACAATGTAGTGCCTATAGATTTTTCTGAAATTCAAACTTTGTGAACTTTGACCAAGTGTATAGAGAAAACTGTCTACATCTACAATACCAAACATGTACAATTTGAAAATACAACTCATTATGTATCCAATGATGTGCATTTGGTATTCTAGATGTGCCTATTTTTCTCTAGGCGTGTCATATTCACATGTATAATGTGTAAGCTAAGGAGATGCAATTTAAGAAATTAGGAGTAATACAAGCCAGGCACCATATGCAACATGCAACCAGATATCACACTATCATGTTAGAACAAGAACCTGGGGTTGTGGAGTAGGGGAGATGAGATTTGGAACTTGCACTACAGTAGGAGTAGCAGGAGAATCTGCAGAGATCATCTGTTTTGGTTGCTCCAGAGGACCACCACCATTCCGTGCCTTCGTCCTTTTAGATTTTGCCTTGTCAAGTAAACATACAGGAAAAAGGAATGAAATTCACACTTCCAAATTCATTGATGCATGATACTGACGAACACAACTTTTATGTGTGGCAACCATATTGTAGGAGGATGGAATATGTACGAAAAACACTAAGCAGAAGGCATTTCAACAAATTGGAAGCAATGCAATCTAGACACCATATGAAAGATCCAACCAAAATCACTCTACCAAGTTAGATGTGTCTCATTATAAGTGACACTTCAAAAAATTAGAGGCAATACATGTTTCAAATGATATGCAAGATGCAACCAATATTACACTGTCAACTTGAAGGTGCCTCGTCATAAGTGATTGATGAGGGATACACAAGAAAATTAGTTTGATTAAGAACATGGTTAATAGAAAGACGTAATATGTACCAAAAATAGGAGCGCATGTCATATTCACAGGTATAATGTGTTAACTAAGCAGACGCAATTTACCCTAATTAGAAGCATTACAAGGTAGACACCATATGCAACATGCAACCACATATCACACTGCCAAGTAAGAGCAAGCACCTGCAATGGTGGTTTGGGGGAATTGCGGTCATCAACTTGAGAGCTACGTTGACTATCTTCATTTAGCATTGCTGTTTCTTGAGAATCATGTGGGGAGGATGACACTGCACTCTTTAAACGAGTAGCGCGTCTCACAGCAACCCACTGGGGTGACTGTCTCATCATAAGTGATTGATGAGGGATACAAAAGAGCATTAGTTTGATGTACGAACATGGTTAATAGACATATGTAGTATGTATAAAAAACAGGAAGGCATGTCATTATCAAAGGTATAATGTGTAAAGTAAGCTGATGCAATTTAACCAAATTGGAAGCAATACAAGCTAGACACCATATGCAACATGCAACCACATTTGATAGGGCGAAGTTAAAGCAAGCACCTGGGATGGTTGTGTGTGGAAATTGAGATCATCAACTATAGAGCTACGTTTACTGTCTCCATCTGCTGGCACTACACCCTTTAGAGCACTGGGATGCTTAGTGCTTATCTTCGAATTACACTGGAGCGACTTCTGTCTTTTCTTTTTTGTATTCATCGACACTGCATCAGAGTCTGAAATATCCATGCATAAAGAACAATAGTGTGAGTATGGGTGAAGTGTGTGTACAAGTAGTACAGTGTAAAGGTAGCAGATAGCAGGTCAGTGAGAAATAAATGACGGGAAACATATGATAGATCTACAACATGCATGGCACATGAAATTATTAGATTCTAGGATTTTGAAATATGAGCACATGGATGGCTGGGAAATGCAGATGCTCCTCCAGCACACCACAACGTGTGCTCCTATGAAAATAACAGTCGACTGAAAACAAATAGGTCATTCCATTTTTCTGCACCATCTGATGTACAAAGAACGGGTAGATCGCCTTCATCTACCTCCAACCAGTCAGTGTTATGATCTTCCTCGAAATACCAGTAACCACCGGCCCAGTCCCCTGCCCCCACCCTCCCCTCGACCTCACCGCACCACCGTGCTTGGCACCGCCCCCGGCCATCCCTTCAAGCCCCGCCGACCTATAGATCGGACGCAAGCAGCTCCTGCGCCCCACACCCCTATGATAGACACTGATGCGCTGCTTCCCCAGCAAACAGGTGGACTAGGTGCTCTGCGCGCCTAAGAGGGTGCTGCTTCTTTTGATTGCGATTCAACTGACCCTGAATTGAAATCCAGGCGGGCTACTGACCTCTAGCAAAGGTGAAATAGTAAATGGGAGGAAACCTTGTGCGTTTAGTATCACGAAGAAGATGCAGTACGAAGCGCTCAACTAGTTTCTTTCATGGGATGAATACGGTGTGAGCAGAGACGTATGATTTGCATGAATAAGGCAAGAGGAGTACCTCTTTCTGCTGGCAGTGTTGTGTCCTCCTTCTGTTTTTCCAATGATATTCTTGTGGTTCGCTGGAAACGAGAAGTTGTGGAGGATTGTGGAGCCTTGGACGAACCCATGGCCAAGTTGTTAAGTGTGGTGCGGTGGCCGTCTTTCGGCGGCGGGGAACCAGATCCGAGGTGGCGAACAACGGCATAGTGGGAACAGCTCTGGTGCAGCGGACGGTGGCGACAGTGGAGCGGCAGTGGTGAGGCGTAGGATGGTGTGGTCGAAGTGGTTCTGGTATGGCGCACATCGGCGTCGGTGTCGTGGAGGAAGCTCTGCCTCGGCTTCAGCTGCTAAGTCCTTGAGGGCACTGCAGTTGCGGTTGCGTTGGACGACGACATCGGGGTACCGGCTCCGATGTGATGGAGGAGGGCGGCGGTGGATTGGGCGTGATGGGGTCGAGGAAGGAGGAGGCTGGGGTTTCGTGGCTGGCGGAGAGGGCGTTTTGGCGCCCACGGAGTATGAATGGGGAAACACAGGGAGAGGGGAACTAAGAGTGAACAATGTTTCGGTTTGGGATGCGCTTGTTTGAAATTTGGGGAAAGTTACAAACTTTGCCCCCATCTAAAATTTCAGACATATTGTGGGTTTGGGGTAGGACAGTAAACTCACGTGTCCCAAATGGTGGGCGGGATAGATTTCATCCGAGCGCATGGGTGTTTAGGCGCCCACGGCGTATGAATGCTTCTCGGAAGTGGTTGAGACTGTCGTCTTGGTGAATTTCCAAACCTACCCCGGTTTAGACCTTTGAACATTGGGTCGATAGGCTACACATGCCAGAGTTAGGACAATAATTTCCTACCACCAAACATTAGTCTCATGCAGTTTCGAGTGACCAGAGACTTATTTGGCGCTTCGTTCAATATTTGGGAGCAGAAGCATTAACATTTTCGGTTCTCTTGAATTGAACTTTCAGGATTGGTCAAACTTCACAAATCTTTACTCTTGAAAATCCTAAAACTACGATTATTTTGGAATGGAGGGGGTACATTTGAATATACATTGTACACGAGTATATATTAAAAAATATGCAACTTACCTCAGTTCATGCATGGTTCGAGATATAATCTCCTTGGTTGCAAAAAAATAGTTAGAAATGCGTATGAATATATAGCATGTTCAAATGCCATTATCTCGGGTTCAAATAGATGAATGCACTTCCTATGGATTCAAATCTTCGGAACCCCCTTTATGTTAAATTCAACATGTATTCTATTTCGTAGCTAGCAATTTGGAATGTATCCATGTAAGTGACAAATGTATAAAGTTCTTCACACTAACAACGTGGAGTGCACTAATTAATGTTTATATATGAATTAAAGCAATGCATTGCCTGTATTTCAAACGGCTCTCACTCTATTGATCAATAATATGAAAAAACACATGCAAATGTCAGAATTCAATAGAGTATGGGTGTTTGATAGACCGATTTTTGTTCATACGCAAATTGCAAAATTCATGATCTCATCCAAAAATAATAATGCCATTTATATATTAATTTCATGTGTGGAACCGCCTTTTACACATAGATGCACTATGCCTCGGCCCGTCCTCACAAACGTGCTATATATCTCTCTACCTAACGCATAAGTGCACACACTTTATATACATCAGCATTTCTCTTTCACACATTCTCACTATCTCTCCCGGGGTGTCGGGGGTGTCTCACGCACACACTCCCTCTGTATCCCTCTCTCTTTCTGACTACTATGTACCACTCTTTTCACTAATCTCAGTTAGAAAACACTATTTCTCTCACATGCATATATACACACGCACGGTCTCTACTAGCCCTCTATACGCCCATATATGTGCCTATGTGTCTCCCGCACGCACATTATCTTTAGGTCTCTTTCGCACACATTGTCCCCCCTCCCCAGACACACCTCTCTCTTAGTAGTTGGCAGATATGTTTCCATCAGATCATTCGGTAGGATATCCCTGACTGTTAGGCTAGATGGTAATACGAGGCAGAGTTTTACCCAAGTTCGGACCCTTGCAGTTGAGGAAAAAGCCTACTCCTGGTACTGTATATTAGTGATAGGGGTGTGTAGAAAGTACACGTGAATACCAAGCATTGTGCATGTGTGTATACTATCGACGAACTAGCCCCGAGGCTTCTATAACATACTCGGGGCCTAGGGTTACAAATCATATATAGTCGGCTTATCACCAGTAGGGATAGAGTCCTCCACGACTCTCGTAGCTTCGTGTTGTACGCCGAGTCCTCCACATGGGTCTTCGTATAATGTGTCTTGGTCCAACCTATGTGGCGTAGGATGGAACCCACCCATGGGTCCTCATGTTGACCCACCACAACTAGAAATGATGTGCCCACCCCAACTAGAAATGATGTGCCAACCACACCACACACGCAATCGGCCACTAATAAAATAAGCATATACAATAGTACAATGTTATACATGAAATTTAATTGCAAGGTGCATGCAAAAATATTTGTTCTGCATTGTGAATGTTTATATTTTCTCCTAAAATATTAGTCACGGGAAAGAGAAACGAAGGGCATATCTCTCCTTGTCTCCACCGGACACCCCCTCTTTCTACACCACTTTCACGTACGCACACAAACTATCTCTCGGCCCTCTAAAAGTATGCATGCCCATGACATATTCACGCGTGACGGTCACTGTATTTCAAGCGAAAGCACTATACGGTCGGTGGACTTCAGAATATGCTCATTACGGTAACCGTATATATTCTTGTGGTGATCATACGGTATCTGGCTCATGATACGTCTCCGTATTTTGTTGATGACACTGACGGACATTATATTTGATGCGTGCTCCGTATTTTGTTGACGACACTTACCGTCATTGTATTTGAAGCGAAAGCACGATATGGTCACTGGACTTCATAATAAGCTCATCATGGTCAGCACATACATTTTGTGGTGCTAACCAACCCGTGGTTGGATGGTTAGGAGGACAGTGGCACTACAAGAAATATGTCAACTAGTGACCTTCTATCGGTGACCCTAGAATAATTGGTCATAGATCTTTGACCATTTGAGACCAATTGGTCAAAAGTTGTTCGGGGGCTCCAAACCCTAAACTATATCGACCATTTTGGTCAGAAAGGTCGTAATTTCCTCACATGAAATGGTCATAAAGCAGACATCACTATTCCGCTGCCTTATTTCTAGCTGATCATGACCAATATAGATGGTCATAACCTTGTAAATTGTGGTGTATTGGTATGACTTGGCGCCACCTCATCAGTTTTGCCTATGTGTCATGTCCATGTGTCAATTTTTACCCTAGGTTGTGAAGCAACCTATATTTCTGTCATTCCCAAAATTCCCAAAACAATCTCATAAATTCTTTGGGTCATATCTTCGTCAAATATGTAAAAATCCTTCCTTGCCTAGTTCAAAAATAATTCAACAATATTCATTTTCCTATTCTGTTCACAACAGCACTTTATGAAGGAAGTGCTACTTATATATTCTTGATTGCCCTTGAAATTTTTGGGCACTCTTTCCTATCCAAATCATTGCCTCATGAAAAGATTTAGCTCCATTTTCCTAGCAAATCTTCCTCGGCAAATTTCCAAAGTTTTTGTCTACCTACAAGCATTGTGAAGGAAGTACCTTTTTTATATATCCAAATGACTTGAAACTTATACAGTTCCTTCATATGCCCAAATTGCAGCTCATTTAAATCATCTATGTGAGCTCAGGTTCAATTTATATTTTATGGCCAGATTGGCACCTTGCAAAGCAAGGGTTATATAGACCCCTCCTATTACCCTGAAACTTTTTGGGCACTCTTCCATACCCAAATCATCGCCACATGATAATATTCAGCTCCATTTTCCTGGTAAATCTTTCTCAGGAAATTTTCAAAGTTTCTACCTCGAGAGAAGCTTTGTGAAGTAAGTACTAGCTAGGATTACCCAAATGATCTAAAAATTTACAAGCGCATGACCATACCTATGTAACTTACCTACACCAAATTTGAGATCATTTCATTCATCCAATTTCTCTCGCTAATTTTCCCAAGTTTTTGTCCAGAGAAGAGAATTGTGAAGGATGTACCACTTTGGCATGTCCAAATGGTATCAATTTTCTATACTGCTTTCCTATGCCTAAATAACCATCCTCCACAAAATTTCAGCTCAATCGATTCATTATTTTGAGCCCAGCTTCAACATTCATAGTTTTTTCCAATGTGGTACTTTGCAAAGCAAGTACCACCTAGGACCCTCCTTTTGAGCTGAAGTTTTTTGAAGACATTCCTCTTAGTAGATGATCAATCTCAGCCAAAACTCATGCCCATTGGCCACGTGCATTTCCCGTATCGCTAATCAAACACTTGGCTGCTAATTCATCTTTGAGCATAGGTCGGTCTCCTCGTGAGATTCTTTTGTTGTAATTTTCTTCCTAGAACCTACCTAGGGAGTGCCCAACCCACTAGACATGCCTAGGCCTCCTTGAATGCATGTCAACACCAAGGTCACGAGGTGACCACACGGCAGGCATGCGAGTTTATGCGCTTTGGAGTTGGGGCCCTGGGCCACCATCCAAAACTCGACGTATCACCACCAAACCATGTATTTATGCTTAAATAGATACTTATGTAACTAGAAATGATTTTTGGGAAAAATAAAGAGCAAACAATAAGGTAGCTGCAGTTCAAATTTGACTCGCTTCCTACTGAATCAGCGGAAATTTGTCTTTTTCACCAGAGGTGGATCAAAACTTTTGAAACCCAACCATTTTGTCAATTATGCATTAAATATGGCCTAGTATTTTATAAAATTGATTTGATACATTTTTGCAACAAATATTTGGTAGGTCCTTCACAAAAAAAAAGCTCATTTTGGGCACTCAAAAAATGGAAAATGATTTTTCCGTGCAAAGAAAATGATAACTTCCTTACGCAACATTCTTTCGAATTCCAAGATGCACCCTTGTGCACAATATGAGATCATTTTAGCAAACTATGCCATGAATGTGGCCATAAGATTGATCATTTGGCTTGAAAGCCATAAATCTTCACGCATGATAGCTCATTTCTAAGAACACTTTTTTAAAATAATTTTCGTATTACAAGTTTATTATTTTTCCTGGTAACTTGGTCACATATAATGACACAATGCGAAGGTTTTCCAATTTTTTGATATTTTTTGAATTTTTTATGCCCGTTTCAAAATGCGGTCAAAACTGCGGGCTTGACCGTTCCTAGCTAGTTGTTGAATATTGGAATTTTTTTGATGTTTATCTCATTAAATAGATATTTATGTACCTAGAAATGATTTTTGGAAAAAATAAAGAGCAAACTATGAGGCAACGGCAGTTCAAATTTGACCCGCTTCCTACTGAATCAATAGAAATTTGTCTTTTTCACAAGAGATGGATCAAAACTTTTGACACCTAACCATTTGGTCGATTGTGCATTAAATATGTCCTAGTATTTTAGAAAAATTATTTGGTACAATTTTGCAACAAATATTTGGTAGGTCCTTCACAAAAAAGCTCATTTTGGATACTCAAAAATGGAAAATGATTTTTTCATGCAAAGAAAATGATAACTTCCTTAGGCAACATTGTTTGGAATTCCAAGATGCACCCTTGTGCACAATATGAGATCATCTCAACAAACTATGCCATGAATGTGGCCATAAGATTGATCATTTGGCTTGAAAGCCATGAATCTTCACGCATGATAGCTCCTTCGTAAAAACACTTTTTTGAAATAATTGCTGTATTACAAGTTTATTATTTTTCTTGGAAACTTGGTCACATAAAATGACACAATGCAAAGGTTTTCCAATTTTTTGTTTTTTTTGAATTTTTTATGCCCGTTTCAAAATGCGGTCAAAAGTGCGGTCTTAACCGTTGCTAGCTAGTTGTTGAATATTGGAAAGTTTTTGATGTTTCTCTGATTAAATAGATAGTTATGTACCTAGAAATGATCTTTGGAAAAAAAGAGCAAACTATGAGGCAGCGGCAATTCAAATTTGACCCGCTTCCTACTGAATCGACAGAAATTTGTCTTTTTCACAAGAGATGGATCAAAACTTCTGACACCCAACCATTTGGTCAATTGTGCATTAAATATGTCCTAGTATTTTAGAAAATTGATTTGGTACAATTTTGCATCAAATATTTGGTAGGTCCTTCACAAAAAAGCTCATTTTGGGCACTCAAAAAATGGAAAATGATTTTTTCGTACAAAGAAAATGATAACTTCCTCAGGAAACATTGTTTGGAATTCCAATATGCACCCTTGTGCATAATATGAGACTATTTGAACAAACTATGCCATGAATGTGGCCATAAGATTGATCATTTGCTTAAAAGTCATGAATCTTCACGCATGATAGCTCATTTCTAAGAACACTTTTTTGAAATAATTGCCGTATTACAAGTTTATTATTTTTCCTGGAAACTTGGTCACATAAAATGACACAATGCGAAGGTTTTCCAATTTTTTGTTTTTTTTTTGAATTTTTATGCCCGTTTCGAAATGCGGTCAAAACGGCGGGCTTGACCGTTCCTAGGTAGTGGTTGAATCATGGAATTTTTTTGATGTTTCTCTGATTAAATAGATACCTATGTACCTAGAAATGATTTTTAAAAAAAATAAAGAGCAAACTATGAGGCAGCCGTAGTTCAAATTTGAATCGATTCCTACTAAATCAGCGAAAATTTGTCTTTTTAACCAGAGGTGGATCAAAACTTTTGAAACCCAACCATTTTTTCAATTGTGCATTAAATATGGCCTAGTATTTTATAAAATTGATTTGGTACAATTTTGCAACAAATATTTGGTAGGTCCTTCACAAAAAAGCTCATTTCGGGCACTCAAAAAATGGAAAATGAATTTTTCTTGCAAAGGATATGAAAACTCCCTTAGGCAACATTGTTTGGAATTCCAAGATGCACCCTTGTGCACAATATGAGATCATTTGAACAAACTATGCCATGAATGTGGCCATAAGATTGATCATTCGGCTTGAAAGCCATGAATCTTCACGCATGATAGCTCATTTCGGAGAACACTTTTTTGAAATAATTGCCGTATTACAAGTTCATTATTTTTCCTGGAAACTTGGTCACATACAATGACACAATGCGAAGGTTTTACAATTTTTTTATTTTTTTGAATTTTTTATGCCCGTTTTAAAATGCGGTCAAAACGGCGGGCATGACCGTTCATAGCTGGTGGTTGAATCTTGGAAACCTTTTAATGTTTCTCTGATTAAATAGATACTTCTCTACCTAAAAATGATTTTTGGGAAAAATAAATAGCAAACTATGCGGCAGCCGCAGTTCAAATTTGACCCGCTTCTAGCCGAATCGGAGGAAATTTGTCTTTTTTCACGAGAGGTGGATAAAAGCTTTTGACCCCTAATCATTTGGTCAATTGTGAGTTAAATATGACCTAGTATTTTAGAAAATTGATTTGGTCCAATTTTGCAACTATTATTTGGTAGGTTCTTTACAAAAAAACCGCATTTTGGGCACTCAAAAAATAATTCTCTTACAAAAAACTCATTTCTGAGAACATTTATTTATGATACTTGCATTATTCAAAGTTTGTTATTCTTACTGAAAAGTTGTTCACACTTGGTGACACAATGCAAAGGCTTTTGATTTCTATCCATTTTTATAAATTTCCTAAGCTGTCAAATAACAGACATGATTTAATATCTTATTTTTAATCGGTTATGACTAATTTAAATGGTCTTAACATCATCAAAGAAGTATTGCGCTCTGATTGGTCCAAAACCATCTCACCCGGATCGTGGATTAAACACAGTCAGATGCACCCGGATCCAACGACAGCCTACACCCCCCCTCGTCGCTCTTCCCCCCTCCCGAATCATCCTCGTCCACCCACGAAAGCCTAGCTCACTTATCCCCATCACCGCTGCCGCTCCCGCTCCCTTTTCCCCATCACCGCCGCCGCCCCCGCTCCCTTTTCCCCATCGCCGCTGCCACTCCCGCTCCCTTTTCCCATCGCCGCCACCGCTCCCGCTCCCTTCCGCACTGCTCCCGCTCCCTCTGAAGACCTTCGCAACCGCGGCCTATCCACCCTGCACGCACGCCCAGCAGGCAGACCATGGCGCTCTCCGTCTCCTCCCTCGCCGCGGCCTTCTCCCTCCCCTCCACCTCCCTCCCCACCCGCTCCCTTCCTCCGCCTCCACCCCACCACCCACCGTGCCGCTCGTCTCGTCCTCTCCGCCTTCGGGGCCGATGCCGCTGAGCCGGTCGAGGCAGAGGCACCTGCTGCCGACGACGGCCCTGAGGAGGTGCTCGCGGTCGAGGCCGAGGAGGACGCGCTCTCCGGGCTGGCGCTGCGCAAGTACGTGAAGCAGCGGCCACCAACTCAGCTCCGGCCACTGCCCCACGCGGCGGCGCTTCTTCCTCGACCCCGACAACGAGTTGAGCCATGGAATCCCTTCTCCTCTCTTGTTGTGATTCCTGCGTTTGGTTTGATTTGTTTTGTTTTTTGTGCAGGTTGCTCCGATCTGATCTGGACGAGCTGCTTCTGCTCCTGCAGGTGGATGACGAGGTCTCATGGATGCTCCCTACTGCTCCTCCTCCAACCACATGACTTGGTGTGGTGAGCTCATGTCATCTCATCTCATCTCACGTGAGCTCATGTCATCTCATCTCATGATCTTGATAGCAAGCCAGATCGTAGGATATTTGGATCATGCTGTCGAGTCATTTTACATTTTATATACATGTGTGTTCCTTGGTCGTGTTCCTATCTCTCTGGCCATGTCCACGCAATTTGCATAAATTGCACTGTAGAGAAAGTACATGGTGGATCCTTGAGCCTATCTAGCTCCTAGCCGAGGGCACTGGCTAGCCACCAGCAACCTGCGCCGGCGTGGCGTGTGTATTTAGTATCGATGTGTGCGTACTGAGTTGGGCAAGGGCCCTAGCACACGCTGACGCTGTACATATATGGAAGAATATGTTGAGATCCTGAAATAATGTTAGCAGTCTTAACTTTTCATGTCATTAGCGTTTTTGTCAGACAAGACTTGCATGTTTTTGCTCAGTCTTATACATTACTTTTCTTGCAATTAGTATAGCATTATAAGTTTATAACCTGGAAGGGAAGGCACCTTCGCAACCGCTTGAGCAGCAGTGCAGCACCATACCACAATGAGCTCCCTGATTTGGCTAGAACAGGGACTATTGTTCTTACTTCTTCCGCCTAATTCATACGGTTCTGTTGTGAACCAATCTTAATTTCCAAAATATTCCATCATTGTATGCCATAGAAGAACCATACAAATCAGTTATCCCGGACTATCGCTATGATTTGCTTTTGGTGTATCATGCTATCTTTTGAACTTTTATGTGTTACCATGTATTTGCTTTTGGTGTATCATGCCTAAACTACTACAGTTGCCAAGCCAGCATCCATTGCATCAATCCTCATCAATTAATGGCCAATGTACACATAAACTCTATGGAACAAAAATGATAGTGATCCAGCACAATAGTTTACTTAATTTCTTTGCACTACCTTGCTGTTTGACCGCTATTTTTATGGTTTGGATGTATATACGAGATGGTGGGCTGTTGGATGTGGATTGTGAGTCCACGACAAGACTGAGCATTCTTTTATCAACTTGTTGTACACTTGCTCTGCTTGAGGCTACTATATAACTTGTGGCTTTTAACTTGATGTGCATAGCATGCAATTTTTTACTGTATCACATTCACACTGTATGAATCCTACTACCCATTTCTATACAATATCAATAGTGCGTTTGGTTTGCATTGATCCTTAGCAGTTTATGTCAAATTCAGGTGCTCTGCCTCTCCACGGGCTCGTTCACCATTCGTTCAACTTCAGAGCTCATCAGGTCTGTTCTTGCCCTGACCAAGCTGTTCAAGTATGTTAGGTTTGCAATAATATTTAGTATTGGTTTGGCTCTTGCAATGCATAGGCACAGCAGGATATACTCCTGTCTGCTACTAATTGTCATGGAGAAGAAACAAAGATGGAAAGTAAAAAGAAACTGTTTATAACTTGAACACTAGCTGAATTTACAGCAAAACTAATTTGTAAAACAAAACCTGGATTAGATCAACAAGTCCTTAGCATATCAAACGTGCCACTTTGGAAATGTCAGCCTGTAGCACATAATATGTTATCTTATTGCTGCTGTGTCACTGTATCCTAGTAATTTTGTTGTGTCACTTTATCCCAGTAAAGCAAGATGCTTGTTATACTCATGTTCCTGATGATATTGGTGTACACTCAATTTGGCTATTTCTTCTAGTTCTGCTACTAGTTGCTGTGTACTCCTAGTGCTGTAGTTACTGTGTAGTAATACGGAAATACTAATGCTCAAATATGATGATGTGGCCTGCAGCGCACCTGCTACGACGCTGACCCGTCCATCGTCATCGCCTTCCATGACGACGAGGACACCGCAGGCGTCGTCGGCCTCGGCGGCGGCTTCCACCACTACCACATTGTCGTCACCTACCAGGGCGTCAAGGGGTGAATTGATTTTATCGTTAATATGTGGCTGGATGTGATGTTTTGCAGGTTGAAGGCGCTAAGGTGTTGGAAACATGCATGTACTTGTTGAGCGTTTTATCTGTAGAGTGCTATATTGTGATTGGTGTAATATTGTATGGTTATATTGTGATTGGTGGAATGTAATAAACTTGATTGGTACATCGGTGATTTGGCTGTTATTTGAATATATTTAAAATGTGTTCTCTGATTGGTATATCATTGAGTTACAAGTTGTGAAAAATTAAAACCTGATGTTTGGGACCTAGTGCCTAGAAGAATCTGACAATGTGCATCCAACTGACTACAATAATCTGAAAATTGAATGTAACAAAAAAAAAAGAAAACCCAAAAATAAAAAATATATAGAATGTGAAAAGGCTGCACCTCAGAAAGCAAAAAAGGCCGAACCAATGGCCCAAGCCCATGTAGCTAGTAAAAAATAACAGGAAAAAATACATTAAAAAGGCCAAATTGTTGGGCTCGGCCCATGTAAAATGCCGAATCGGACCGGGTTGATTCTTGTGCCACATCATCTTGCCACGCTGGATGCCTACGTGGCCTGAGGAGGTTGCTAGTGACCAAAAATTTGGTCGAAGAACCAACGACCTTTTACATATCACACAGAAGGTCACTAATTTCAGTTTACGACCGCCAGCTTTTGACCTTCTATTTTTGGTCACAAAAAGGTTGCAAATGAAAAACTATGACCTTTCAGCGGCTAATAGTGAGGGTCACAAGTTCACATATTTCTTGTAGTGTGGTTTCTCGAGCCCACCAGGGTTAAAGTCCTGGTTCTCGCATTTATCCTGGGTTAATTTCAGTATTTTTCCGGCGATGTGCGCTCAGTGGGAGGAGATGTTCCACTCGACTACAAGGCACCTATGGTGACTTCATAAAATCTCAAGATCATATGCTGGCTCACTCTCTCGAAGGTGCTCCTAGGGGTAGAGTCTGCGTGTGTGCACTTATAGCGGTGAGTGCTTGCGCCTATATATGAGCGCTTGCGTTTGTACCATGTTAAAAAAATACATGTCGTGATTATACGGTCACTAGCTCATCCGTACAACTCCGTATTTTGTTGATGACACAATCAATTGACCAATCAAATGTTCCACGTGGCGCAACTAGTGTTGCTCCATCGGGGCGCATAACCATGGGGCCCACTTGTCAGTGCATATATGAAAGAAAGAAATGGTAGTTTGAGACTGTACTGTGTTAATAAAATACATTTTAGGGTGATCATACGGTAACTGGTGAGAGAGTCTTGGATTAAGGGGTCCTCGGGCGTCCGGCCTGTTACCCATGGGCCGGACTGATGGGCTGTGAAGATACAAAGACCAAAGACCGCACCCGTGTCCGGACAAGACTCTCCTTGGCGTGGAAGGCAAGCTTGGCGACCAAATATGTAGATTCCTTTCTTTGTAACCTACCTTGTGTAACCCTAGATCCTCCCGGTGTCTACATAAACCGGAGGACTTAGTCCGGAGGATAGACATTATCATGACCATACAAGCTAGGCCTCTAGGGTTTAGCCATTACGATCTCGTGGTAGATGAACTCTTGTAATACTCATATTCACCAAGATCAATCAAGCATGACGTAGGGTATTACCTCCATAGAGAGGGCCCGAACCTGGGTAAAACATTGTGTCCCCTGTCTCCTGTTACCATCGACCTTAGACACATAGTTCGGGACACCCTACTCGAGATCCGCCGGTTTTGACACCGGCATTGGTGCTTTCATTGAGAGTTCCACTGTGCCGTCATCGAAAGGGTTGATGGCTCGAATTATCGTTAGGGAAAATATCACCTCCGGAGGAGCTCTGGCCTCCGGCCAAACCCTTCGGCTGGGTGGTTTTATCATGACCGCCCGTTCGGCCCTTGAGCCGATGATGATGACCTCTCGAGTCATCGAAAATCGCCTTTGCGTTGATTCTGAATACGCCAAACGGATGGATCCGACGGAGTTATCGTCTTCAAACGAACTCCTAGATCGCATTGCCGCCTTGGGGGTCGCTACAGACTACAATCGGATTGGGCTTAAACCCGACCAGAGAGAAATTAAATCTCCATCGATCACCCACCAGATAGCAGTAGTCGAGGAGCAAGATAACTCTTCCCCTATATTGATGATGAACTATGTTCGGATCTCCGACCTCGAGAAGCCGGACACCTACCGGCAGAAAGACACGCCTTGTCCTTCGAACATAGAATCGGACGATAAGCTTCAAAAATCAGTTGATATCCCAGAGCTCGAGCCACTAAGTCCGGAAGATCTTCGAACTCCGGACCCAAAATTGGGTCAGGGTTCGGATTTAATTCAACCCACCCACCCAGACATAAGCGCTATCTTGAGCTCGCAGCAGCAATTTCACGAAACGGTCCACCACTTTTGGACCAGATTCCTCCTTGTCAAAAACAAGATCAAAGACTGCCGCGACGAAGACGCGATCTCAGCGTTTGGCAACAATTGCACGAACGAGGGAATCCTCAATGGCATCAACCACCATCACATATTACACTTTGCTGACTTGGCAACTATCGTGCAGAAGTACAGCGCAATGGAAAGCGCCTAGAAAACTCAGGCAGCAAGGTGGGGACCAGCAGTCCCCACTCAACCCCTCGTTTAGACGAAAAGGGCGCACCCTCATGGCACGCCGGGACAAATGGTAAAGAAACACAAGCCCATTACAGGGCGCGGAACCATTTTGGAAGGATGGCTCGACGGGCCAGGCAAAATACACACAACACTGGATAGCATACCAACCCACAGCCTTAGAGCATGTTGGATACTCCGGCAGGTGGTCAAGAGCGGTGAAGATATCCTCACCAGGAATACCCCAGAGCAACACCCCCCAGAAGATGACGACCTCAGAGTATTGACGGTCTTCGACACATTCGCCTCAAATAATAGGTGCAAAAGGGCACTCCGCGAACTCGCCGAAGTCTGCCAGATTGCAACAATAAACACTTGGAACGACACGGCGATAACCTTTAATGCTGGCGACGAGCCAAAATACAGGACAGTCCGAGCACCAACCGCCTTGGTCCTCAGCCCAATTGTGGACGGCTTTCGGCTCACCAAGGTTCTCATGGACGGTGGAAGCGGACTAAACCTCATCTAGGAGGATACAATACAAAAAAGGGAAATAGACAGGAGCCGCATCGAGCAAAGCAACACGACCTTACGAGGAATCATTCCCAGACGGGAGGCACGGTGTGCGGGAAAAATCACACTCGACGTGGTATTCGGCACACCAGAGAACTATCGGTCCGAAGAAATAACCTTCCAAGTGGACCCTTTCAACAACGGATATCACACCCTCTTAGGGCGAGATGCATTTACGCGCTTCCAAGCGGTACCCCATTATGGATACATGAAGCTTAAGACGCCTGGGCCCAACGGTATAATCACTCTAGCTAGTGATTTGGACATAGCACTCCGCGCCGAGAATAAAACCGCACCCTGGCCCTCGAGGCATTATCTGAAGCCCTCGCGACCGAAGAATTAACCGCGCTGCGCTCCACGGTGGACAGGGATGATGTGGTACTAGACAAACAACCAAAATCCACCTCCTTCAAACCAGCAGAAAAAATAGTCAAATTCTAAGTTGTAGGATCGAAAGTATGTCTAGAGGGGGGGGTGATTATACTACTTGACTAAATAAAACTTATCCTTTTCCCAATTTTAGTTCATGGCAGATTTTAGCAACTTTGGACAAGTCAAGCAATCTTAACACAATTCAAGCAAGCATGCAAATAGTATATGAGCAGCGGAAAGTAAAGCATGCAACTTGCAAGAATGTAAAGGGAAGGGTTTGGAGGATTCAAACACAATAGGAGACACAAATTTTTTGTCGTGGTTCCGATAGGTGGTGCCATCGTACATCCACGTAGATGGAGACTTCAACCCACGAAGGGTAATGGCTGCGCGAGTCCACGGAGGGCTCCACCCGCGAAAGGTCCACGAAGAAGCAACCTTGTCTATCCCACCATGGCCGTCGCCCACGAAGGACTTACCTCACTAGCGGTAGATCTTCACGAAGTAGGCGATCTCCTTTCCCTTACAAACTCCTTGGTTCAACTCCAAAATCTTGTCGGAGGCTCCCAAGTGACACCTAGCCAATCTAGGAGACACCACTCTCCAAGAAGTAACAAATGGTGTGTTGATGATGAATTCCTTGCTCTTGTGCTTCAAATGATAGTCTCCCCAACACTCAACTCTCTCTCACAGGATATGGATTTGGTGGAAAGAAGATTTGAGTGGAAAGCAACTTGGGGAAGGCTAGAGATCAAGATTCGTATGGTAGGAATGGAATATCTTGGCCTCAACACAAGTGTAGGTGATTCTCTCTCAGAAAAGATAAGTTGGAAGTGTAGGTTCGTTCTGATGGCTCTCTTCACGAATGAAGAGGAGGTGGAGGGGTATATATATAGCCTCCACACAAAATCTAACCGTTACACACAACTTGCCAATCTCGGTGGGACCGAATTGGTAAACTCGGTCGGACCGATTCAGCAAATCTAGTGACCGTTAGGATTTTTGGTGGGACCAACATGCAACTCGGTAGGACCAATATGGTTAGGGTTAGGGCATAACCTAATCTCGGTGAGACCGATTACACAAACTCGGTGAGACCGATTTTGGTAATAAGCTAACCAGAGAGTTGGTCAGGTAAACTCGGTGGGACCGATTCGCTCATTTCGGTGAGACCGAAATGTTACGAAAGGGAAACAGAGAGTTTACATTGCAATCTCGGTGGGACTGATCGCTCATCTCGGTAGGACCGAAACATTATGAAGGGAAACAGAGAGATTACAATCCCATCTCGGTGAGACCGAGATCCTTATCGTTGAGACCGATTTGCCTAGGGTTTGTGGCAGTGGCTATGACATCTGAACTCGGTGGCGCCGGATAGAAAGAAACAGTGGGGCCGAGTTTGGCTTTTGGTTTAGGTCATATGTGGATGTGAGAAAGTAGTTGAGGGATTTGGAGCATATCACTAAGCATTTTGAGCAAGAGCCTCATTAAGCAACACCTCATCCCTCCTTGATTGTATTGGCTTTTCCTATAGACTCAATGTGATCTTGGATCACTAAAATATAAAATGTAGAGTCTTTAGCTTTGAGCTTGAGCCAATCCTTTTGTCCTTAGCATTTTGAGGGGTCCACTTTTCTCATTCATGCCATGCCAATCATTGAGCTTTCCTGAAATATTAATCTTGAAATAGCATCAGCTCAATGAGCTATATGTTGTTAGGAATTACCAAAACCACCTAGGGATAGTTGCACTTCCAATCTCCCCCTTTTTGGTAATTGATGACAACATATAGATCAAAGCTTCGACAATGATAATAAGAATGAAAAACATTGTCGCTTTGAGAAGTATGTGAAAAGCAATAGCTCCCCCTAAATTTGTGCATAGTTTAAGATTTGCTTTGGACTGCAAATGCACAATGAGTTAGGATCATGGGTTACTCTTCCATGTCACATACATCTTGGTGGAGCGCACAAAATGATAATAATTAAATACATGCACTCATCACCAAGCAAAGTGAATGATCATATGGGGATATAAAAGGATAATGTCATCCAACAAGCATTAAGGTAGCATATGATCAAACACATGATCATCCAAGTATCACACAAAAGCATAAAGTATCTCAAACAAGCAAATAACAAAGTTCAACCACCAAAAAAACAAGAGAGAACAAAGATCAAAACTCTCTCTCGAAGCCTATGATCTATACATTTTCTCCCCCTTTGGCAACAAGTTACCAAAAAGTTCATAAAAAATGCATAGTGCTAGATCGACTCTCAGGCTTGGTCTTCAGCTGGTGGTGTAGATAAAACTCCAAGGACGAAGGCATCAGTTGATGTATATGGAGCTGGTGGAGTGGGTGCTGGAGCTGGTGGCACTGAAGCTGTAGCTGGTGCAGATGAAGTTGCTCTGGTGTCTATAACTGGCACTACAGCAGATCTCTGTCCTCTGGGCACTCTAGCAAAAGCATCAGTGGTAGACTTTCCCTTCTTCTCCTACACTTCATCCTGAAGTTGCTCAACAAATGACTGTATCTCAGTGACCTTCACATCTAAATCATAGAACTCCTGCTCCATGATCCTCTCCAAGCTCTCCTGGTTTTGAGTCAGGGTGGCCAATCCCTTCTCAATCCTCAGAGTGGAGGCAATCAAGTAGCCAAGCTGATCTTACTTGCTCTTCAGAAGATACTGAGATGCCTCATCAATGGTTGGCATCTTTGCAGCCTTTTCAGTCCTTGCCTTCTCCCTCTTTGCTTGTGCTTGCACAGAAGATGGTTCATTCTCATCCATCACCACAGTGTTGTCCTCAAAGTCTGGGTAGATGGGCATATGTTCCTTGTCCAAGAGATATGTGCCAGTGCCCATCTTGGAGTTGATTAGCTCCTGGATCTGTGGGGTATACCCACAACTTCTCTTCTGATCTGCAGCTATTCTCTTTATAGTTTCCACAATTAGGCTCATGACTTTGAACTTTTGAGGCACATCAAATATGTGAAGCAGGTTAATTGCATGGCCGTTGATCATCTTGTGATCACCTGACTTTGTCAATAGAGTGTGCCTAAGGATCCAGTTGATTGTTGGCAAACCTGACAGAAGGTAATGTACTGATCCAAATTTCTGTGTCTCAAGAGCAGCATCTGGGATCTCTCTGTACATATGTGCGATGGTGTTGTGATCCTTCTTCTTCTTGGCATAGATATCCAAGTCATCTTCATTCTCCTTAGGAGCATTGATCAATTTTGCCCATTCTTCAACTGTTGAATGGTACCTAGTACCTTCAGACATCCAGACAATCCTTCCATCTAGGTAGAAATGAGCTGTGGAGTAGAACTGCATAATAAGCTCACCATTCCACTTTGTGAGCTTCTGCCCAACAAAGTCCTCTACTCCACAAGACTTGAAACTATCATAGACTCCAGGATAGTGTTCTTCATTTTCCCTGATGTACTCCTAGTCCACCCATCTCATATCACAGACTATAGGCTTCTTGTCAAGCAACATTGTCTCATAGAAGTCCTGCTGTTCCTTTGTATGGAACTTGTAGTCCACAACAGTTCTTCTCCTGACTGCATAGGGATCAGTCAATCTCCACTGTGTGAGTCCTGCATCCTTCCTGAGCTTCATGTCCTCAGCTACTGGATGAGCATCATTGTGATCTGGAATTTTGGGCTTCAACTTCCTCAAGACATGTGACTCATCATCTTCTTCTTCTATAGCAGCTTCAGGCACTGGGGCCTTGTTCTTCTCTGCAGCTGGAATATTCCTTGTACTCCTCTTGGATGCAGTTTTGGGTTTTGGAGCAGCTGCGTTGGGAGCTTCTTTGGGCTTAGATGAAGCAACCCCTGATCTTATAGCATCTCCCATAAGCTTTTGAGCTTTAGGTGCTGGTGCAGCAACCTCTTCCTCTTCATCTTCCATCATTGAGGGCTTCCCAATTACTCTGACCATGGTCTTCTTGACCCTTTCTTTCCTTTTCTTCTCTACCAAAACCTGTTCTTTGGGTGCAGATCCCAAAGTTTCTTGAGTGGATGTTCTGGCCTTTGACATAGGAACTCTCTTGGCAGGAACCTTTGTCTTCATTCCTGGCTTAGTGGTAGCAGATGTGCCATATTCCTTTTTCAGAACTTCCTTCTTTGAGGTGGCCTCTTCCTCAACAGCCACATAGTCCTCATCCTCAGAATCTGAGGTTCTCTTCTTTCTGGCCCCGGTGGCTGCCTTAGGCAAGTTGCTGGGTGTACTCCTGCTTCCCTCATCATAGCTGCTAGAGGGACTAGTGCCCTCATGTGAACTTGCTCCTCAGACTTGTTCTGACTGTCACACTGATCTGACATGATGCAAACACTGACAGCAGACCCTGCGAATAGATATAGATGAGATAGATTGGGTGAGCATCACAAAGTACAGAGGTTTTTGCAAAAGAATGAGTTAAAAACTTAGTTTTAGTTTTCCATAGAAAGCATTTCGGATCTACCGATTTGAAAACTCGGTGATACCGAAGCAGCTTTTGGAACCTAAACTAGTGAACTCGGTCAGACCGAGTCACAGTTCGGTGGCACCGAGACTACTAGGATTTCACAAAGAATTGAACTCGGTCACACCGATTTGCAATTCTCGGCCAGGCCGATAATCACATGCGCAATGGCCTTAGCCAAATCGGTGGAACCGATTTCAACAACTCGGTTGGTCCGAGATGATTTTGGCGGAAACCTAACCCTAAATTTTTAATCCACAACTAAACTACGGAGTGATTTCGCTGGATAGAGTGATCTCAATCGTGGCAAGATACATGGCAAAACAATGTGCTAGGAATCGGAGTGAGATTAGAACAAGGATCAAGTCCATACCCTAAGTGCGGCGATGGACCTGCTACGGTGGCAACGACGAAGACAATTTCCATTGACGGCGGCGGAGACCAGCGGTGGGAGGTAGCTGGCAATGAGGAGGACGATTCGGAGACCCAGGGATGAAGAGCAGGCTGAGCGCGGGCGAAGGGGTTTGGAGAATTTTCCAAATTTTGGCCCGGGGATTGATACGTCTCCGTCGTATCTACTTTTCCAAACACTTTTGCCCTTGTTTTGGACTCTAACTTGCATGATTTGAATGGAACTAACCCAGACTGACACTGTTATTAGCAGAATGACCATGGTGTTATTTATGTGCAGAAACAAACGTTCTCGGAATGACCTGAAACTTCACGGAGCAACTTTTTGGAAAAAATAAAAAATACCAGCAAAAGATGAAAGCCAGGGGGCCCACCACCTGTCCATGTGGGTGGGGGCGCGCCTGCCCCCTAGGGAGTGCCCCCTACCTCGTGGGCCCCCTGGAGCTCCTCCGACTCCAACTCCAACTCTATATATTGTGTTTCGGGGAGAAAAAATTTAGAGAGAAGAATTCATCGTGTTTTATGATACGGAGCCGTCGCCAAGCCCTAAAACCTCTCGGGAGGGCTGATCTGGAGTCCGTTCAGGGCTCCCGAGAGGGGAATCCGTCGCCATCGTCATCATCAACCATCCTCCATCACCAATTTCATGATGCTCACCACCGTGCGTGAGTAATTCCATCGTAGGCTTGTTGGACGGTGATGGGTTGGATGAGATCTATCATGTAATCGAGTTAGTTTTGTTAGGGTTTGATCCCTAGTATCCACTATGTTCTGAGATTGATGTTGCTATGACTTTGCTATGCTTAATGCTTGTCACTAGGGCCCGAGTGCCATGATTTCAGATCTGAACCTATTATGTTTTCATCAATATATGAGAGTTCTTGATCCTATCTTGCAAGTCTATAGTCACCTATTATGTGTTATGATCCGTTAACCCCGAAGTGACAATAATCGGGATACTTACCGGTGATGACCGTAGTTTGAGGAGTTCATGTATTCACTATGTGTTAATGCTTTGTTCCGGTACTCTATTAAAAGAAAGCCTTAATATCCCTTAGTTTCCATAAGGACCCCACTGCCACGAAAGGGCAGGACAAAAGATGTCATGCAAGTTCTTTTCCATAAGCACGTATGACTATATTCTGAATACATGCCTACATTACATTGATGAACTGGATCTAGTTCTGTGTCACCCTAGGTTATGACTGTTACATGATGAACCGCATCCGGCATAATTCTCCATCGCCGATCCATTGCCTACGAGCTTTCCATATATTGCTCTTCGCTTATTTACTTCCCCGTTGTTATTGCTATCATCACTACAAAAATACCAAAAACATTACTTTTACTACTGTTACCTTTTGCTATCGTTACCACTACTATCATATTACTTTGCTACTAAATACTTTGCTGCAAATACTAAGTTTCTAGGTGTGGTTGAATTGACAACTCAGCTGCTAATACTTGAGAATATTCTTTGGCTCCCCTTGTGTCGAATCAATAAATTTGGGTTGAATACTTTACCCTCGAAAACTGTTGCCATCTCCAATACTTGTGGGTTATCAGGGATATATATAGCCTGACCCTGTCGGTGTGACCGAGTGGAACAACTCGGTGGCACCGAGATGCATAACTGCAAGCAGTTACTACAACTCGGTGTGACCGAAAAGTTCAAATCGGTTGCACCGAGATTGAAAACCTAGATCGACTTAGTGATCTCGGTATGACCCGAATGGATGAATCGGTCAGACCAAAACGCACAAAGAGGTTTTGGAAGTTTAATTCTATGACGAATCGGGGACTCCGAGTGCTCTTCACACAGAGTGGTTCGAATCTGACTTGATCAAACTTTGTGATGTAGCATGAATAGAGTTTGAGACAAGAAAAACATATATAGGTAGAAAAGGTTCTTAGGCATTCTTGTCCATCCACTTGGCAAAAGAAAAAAGAACCAAACAATCAAAACAACAAGTCGATGTCCTCGAATGAGTAAATTATGCAACCAACATGCTCACACAATAAAATGACAAATGAAATATGTGGCAAAGCATGCACAACCAATTCTAGCATCTATCAAGCAATTGGCGATGACTAGGTCATCTATATATGAGTATATTGACTTATGAGTCAAATGAGAACATTTGGTCATAGGTCATACTCATCGTTTAAGCACAAGTTGGGTTACCACTTTTACATAAAGTGTTGTTGTGTTCACACCATTAGAATTGCTTTAGCTCAATTCTTAGAGTAAAGCTCCCCCTAGATGTGAGATCCCCCCTAAGAGGGATGAACTAACCTTGGGTTTTGTCGATGATGACTTCATGTAGGTGTTGAAGATGTGGATGCTCAATGTTGATGTAGATCATTTGGAGCAATCCTTTGGAGTGAGTTGCACTTTCAATACCTACATGGGTTAGTCCCACAAGGAACAAACAAGGATATCCATAGACATAGAGTGATGCACACACAAGATGATGTCTATGAAAGCATTAGGTTACCTTGTCCCTTGTCTTACCAACAAGAGGGTTTGTGACTCCTTGAACTAGTGCAAGATGAGGAAGTTGATTGCACTTGTTCTTGCCAAAATGATAAGAGTGAAGTATGTTGGCGGAGTCACCCTCAAGAACTATTTAGTTCTTCTTCTTCTGGATCCACATCATCTTGATGGGAATCCTTGGAGTTGTAGTCTTACTTGATGAAGTAGAACTTGATGTAGTCTTGGGAAACCACTTGACCAAGGCCTTGGGTGCTTCTTCAAATGCATCAATTTCCTCTTGAAGCTTATCCTTGCCTTTTTGCTCGTGGTCTTGTGGTGGAAGATCATCTTGATCTTGTGTCCCTTTGAAGGAAGTAGGATCATACTTCTTTTGTTGAGGAACAAACTTCGTCTTGGGGTATTGATCTTCCCACTCAACTCCATTTGCATTGAACTTTCGTTCAAAACCAACACCTTGGTTCTTCCGGTGCCTTCCTTGCTTGCGTACAATTTCCTCGAATTGCTTACTCCCGGCAAGGCTCTTGTAAACACCTTTCTCTATAATTCCCTTCAATAAGCTATTTTCTTGCTCAGGTGTAACTTGGCTAAGAGAATCATTAGTGGAATCAAGAGAACTACTAGAAGCAACAACATTAGATTAGCATGATATTGTTACTACTAGAGGAAGAATCTTTCTTGTTCTTGTTACTAGACTTGACTTGAGGCATGTAAGTGGATAAGAGTAAACGCTTGGCAATGTAAGAAGAACTTTTCTTGCGAAGATCATCATTGATTGCCTTTAAGAACTCATGCTCTTGCTCAAGGTTGAGCTTTTCAAAACGTAATTTCTCATGAGTCCTTAAAAGTTCTCCATGGTCTCCTAAGATAGTTTCATGAGCTAACTTAAGAGTGTTTAGTTATTTAGTTAGAAATTCAATCTTCTCCTTATCATTGTCATTCGTTTTATCTTGATTAGCATGATTAATTGACGTTTCATCATAGTATTCATCACTAGAGTTGTCAACAAGTAAATCATCATCACCTAACAAGTCATCTTCATCACTATTGAAATCAACATACTCGGGGTGTGATACCTTTGGGCCTTTAGCCATGAAGCATCTTCCAAGTCCTTCATTTGGTGAATCAAATATGTCGTAGGAGATGGTTGACACAAGTGCTAGACCGGCAACACCTTCATCTTGAGTATATTCGGAGTCAGAGTGATAGCTTCTCTTGGAGTGCTTGTCGGAGTCGGAGCCGGATACCCATTCACCAACATGATCTTGATGTCTTCCTTTTGTGTAGCTCCTTGATGACCTGTCCTTCCTTTCCGAATCCTTGCTTCTCCGGGATGTTCTTCGTTCATAATGATAATCTCTACTCCTTCTCTCTCTTGATGGTGATTCTTCTCTTCTACTTCTTCTTTTTGGAGTATCTTCTCTTCTCTTGTAGGGTGCCGTACACTCATTGGAATAGTGTCCGGGTCTTCCACAATTGTAGCGATTTCTCTCTCGACTAGAAGATCTTTTGTCATTGTAGGACCTTGACTTGGAACTTCTCTCTTTGCTTCTACTCTTGTAGAACTTGTTGAAGTTCTTCACCATTAGGCTCAATTCTTCATTGAAGGTTTGTTTCTCACTTGATGATGTGGGAGCTTCACATGAGGCTTTGTAAGCACCACTTGACTTGTTATGGAGCTCCTCCTTATCCTTGAGTGACATCTCATGAGAAACAATTCTTCCAATGAATTCCGTTGGCTTGAGATATTTGTAATTGGGCATCATTTGGATCAATGTGCATACGGTATTATATTTTCTGTCCAAAGCTCTTAGGATCTTCTTGACGATGAATTTTTCGGTCATCTCTTCACTTCCTAAGCCGGTGATCTCATTTGTGATAAGAGCAAGCCTAGAGTACATTTCAACGACACCTTCACCATCCTTCATTTTGAACTTGTCAAGCTGACTTTGAAGCACATCCAACTTGGATTCCTTGAAGGAGTCGGTACCTTCATGAATATCAATCAAAGTATCCCAAATTTACTTTGCATTCTCAAGACGGCTGATTTTGTTGAATTCTTTGGGGCACAATTCGTTGAAGAGGATAACACAAGCTTGAGCATTGTATTGCAACATCTTCAACTCTTCCACGACAGCTTCACGGTTCGGTTCTCTCCCATCAAAGAATTCACCATGCAAGCCAATACACACAATAGCCCATACGACGGGGTTATGTCCAAGAATATGCATTTTCATCTTACGCTTCCAACTAGCAAAATTAGTACCATCAAAGTAAGGACCTCTATGGTGGTAATTTCCCTTGCTAGACACCATAGTCTCCTAGGTTGTGAAACCAAGGCTATGACTACCAAAAGCTATGGAAATCAAAGCAATGGGAGACCAAAGCTCTGATACCACTTGTACGATCGAAAGTATGTCTAGAGGGGGGTGATTAGACTACTTGACCAAACAAAATTTATCCTTTTCCCAATTTTAGTTCTTGGCAGATTTTAGCAACTTTGGACAAGTCAAGCAATCTTAACACAATTCAAGCAAGCATGCAAAGAATATATGAGCAGCGGAAAGTAAAGCATGCAACTTGCAAGAATGTAAAGGGAAGGGTTTGGAGGATTCAAACGCAATAGGAGACACGGATGTTTTTGTCATGGTTCCGATAGGTGGTGCTATCGTACATCCACGTTGATGGAGACTTCAACCCACGAAGGGTAATGGCTGCGCCAGTCCACGGAGGGCTCCACCCACGAAGGGTCCACGAAGAAGCAACCTTGTCTATCCCACCATGGTCGTCGCCCACGAAGGACTTGCCTCACTAGCGGTAGATCTTCACGAAGTAGGCGATCTCCTTGCCCTTACAAACTCCTTGGTTCAACTCCACAATCTTGTCGGAGGCTCCCAAGTGACACCTAGCCAATCTAGGAGACACCACTCTCCAAGAAGTAACAAATGGTGTGTTGATGATGAACTCCTTGCTCTTGCGCTTCAAATGATAGTCTCCCCAACACTCAACTCTCTCTCACAGGATATGGATTTTGTGGAAAGAAGATTTGAGTGGAAAGCAACTTGGGGAAGGCTAGAGATCAAGATTCATATGGTAGGAATGAAATTTCTTGGCCTCCACACAAGTGTAGGTGATTCTCTCTTAGAAAAGGTAAGTTGGAAGTGTAGGTTCGTTCTGATGGCTCTCTTCACGAATGAAGAGGAGGTGGAGGGGTATATATATAGCCTCCACACAAAATCTAACCGTTACACACAACATTAGGCAAATCTAGTGACCGTTAGGATTTTTGGTGGGACCGACACGCAACTCGGTAGGACCGATATGGTTAGGGTTAGGGCATAACGTAATCTCGGTGAGACCAATTACACAAACTCGGTTAGACCAATTTTGGTAATAAGCTAACCATAGAGTTGGTCAGGTAAACTCGGTGGGACCGATTCGCTCTTTTCGGTGAGACCGAAATGTTATGAAAGGGAAACAGAAGTTTACATTGCAATCTCGGTGGGACCGATTGCTCATCTCGGTGGGACCGAAACATTACGAAGGGAAACAGAGAGATTACAATCCCATCTCGGTGAGACCAAGATCCCTATCGGTGAGACCGATTTGCCTAGGGTTTGTGGTAGTGGCTATGACATCTGAACTCGATGGTGCCGGATAGAAAGAATCGGTGGGGCCGAGTTTGACTTTTGGTTTAGGTCATATGTGGATGTGAGAAAGTATTTGAGGGCTTTAGAGCATATCACTAAGCATTTTGAGCAAGAACCTCATTAAGAAACACCTCATCCCTCCTTGATAGTATTGGCTTTTCCTATAGACTCAATGTGATCTTGGATCACTAAAATAGAAAATGTAGAGTCTTGAGCTTTGAGCTTGAGCCAATCCTTTTGTCCTTAGCATTTTGAGGGGTCCACTTTTCTCATTCATGCCATGCCAATCATTGAGCTTTCCTGAAATATTAATCTTGAAATAGCATTTGCTCAATGAGCTATATGTTGTTAGGAATTACCAAAACCACCTAGGGATAGTTGCACTTTCACAAGTCCATCCAACGGACCCCAAGAAGACAGCATCCATTGGAGCACAACTAGACCCAACGGTTAACGCCGCGCTACGAGAGTTCCTGCGTGAGAATTGGGATATATTCGCCTGGCACCCTTCTGATATGCCAGGAATCCCACGCGAGTTGGCCGAACACAGCCTCAATATACTGAAGGGGTATAAACCGGTCAAGCAAACATTGCAACGCTTTTCCGAACGCAAATGTCAAGCTATGGGGGAGGAGCTAGCCAAGATAATCGAGGAAGGATTCATTAGAGAAATAAAACATCCGGACTGGCTGGCAAACCTGGTGATGGTGCCAAAGAAGGACAAGTCCTGACACCTGTGCATCGATTTCAAAGCCCTCAACAAGGCTTGCCCTAAGGATCCCTTCCCCCTCCCCCGCATTGACCAGATAATTGATGCTACCGCAGGACACGACTCATTATGCTTCCTTGACGCATATTCTGGATACCATCAAATTAAAATGAAGGAGTCCGATCAAGCTGCAACAGCATTCATCACCCCATATGGGCCATTCTACTTGAACACCATGCCCTTCGGACTCAAGAACACCGTCGCCACTTATCAACGCATGATCCAAACATGCTTGGAGAAACAGATCGGAAAGACAGTTGAAGCCTATGTGGATGATGTCGTAATCAAGACAAGGCACGTCGAAACACTAATAGACGACCTACGCCTCACATTTGACAACCTCCGCGCATATGACATTAAGCTCAATCCGGAAAAGTGTGTTTTTGGCGTCCCCGTACGAAAGTTGCTGGGCTTCATCATTTCCAATAGAGCAATTGAAGCAAATCCAGCCAAAATGCGAGCTCTGTCACAATTGGCTATGCCAACAGACCTTAAACAAGTCGAAAAACTCGCGGGTTGCGTGGCAGCTCTAAGCCTCTTTATCTCTAGATTGGGAGAAAAGGCACTACCACTCTATCATCTTCTATGGTGAACCGATCACTTCGAGTGGGCGGACGCGGCAACAGCCGGACTGGGAGAAATAAAAACCCTTCTAGCGAGCAACCCAATATTGGCCGCACCAAACGTCGGCGAACCCATGTTGCTATACATATCGGCAAAACATCAGGTGGTGAGCGTCGTACTCGTCGTGGAACAGAACAGGACGGACACAAATTCCTGCTTCAGAAGCCAGTATACTATGTATCCACTCTCCTTACACCATGCAAATCCCGGTACCCCCATTATCAAAAGATAGCATACGCGGTCTTCATGGCATCCCGAAAGCTACGACACTACTTCCAGGAGTGTTCGATCACGGTGGCTTCCGAAGTACCACTCAATGATATAATAAACAACCGCGATGCCACGGGCCGGATTGCCAAATGGGCCATTGAGCTCCTCCCATTTGACCTTACATATAAACCACGTCGAGCTATTAAATCCCAAGTACTGGCTGACTTCGTCGTTGAATGGACAGAGGCCGAACTCCCTAAAGAGTACGACACATATTCCAATTGGGTTATGTATTTCGATGGCTCCAAAATGTTGGCAGGACTAGGAGCGGGCGTCGTTTCAACGTCCCCTACTGGAGACGTCGTTCAGTACGTACTCCAAATGCTATACACAGACTCCAATAACACAGCCGAATACGAGGCCTTATTGCATGGTCTCCGGATGGTTGTCTCCATGGTCATACATCGCCTGGAAGTGCGCGGGGACTCAAACCTCGCAATATCTCAAATAAATGGAGACTTCGATGCCAAAGACCCGAAGATGGCAGCTTATCATAATACCATCCTAAAAACATCGACTCGGTTCGAGGGACTCGAGTTCCATCCTGTGGCCCGTGAAAGTAATCAAGCGGCAGACGTTCTTGCCCGCATAGGCGCTAAGAGCGACCCCGTCCCACCTAACATTTTTTTGGAAAGGCTTTTTAAGCCATGCGTGGTGTGGAAGGGGGAGGGTGGCAACACTAGTCCGGATCCAAACACAACCGCAGATTCCAAACACACCAATATCATCGGAGGCTCAACCACCGAATAACACCGTCGGCCCATCTCATTATGGCAATCATTGCCCAATGGACCGAACCATTCTTGGCCTACCTTAATAAGAAGGAGCTTCCCAAGGATCAGAATGAGGCCCGCTGCATTGTCCGGCGTTCGAAGGCCTAAAAGGTTCATGACGGAGAGCTCTATAAGAAAAGCGCTAGCGGAGCTCTTCAAAGATGTATCTCCGAGGAAGAGGGGCGACAGCTCTTGGCTGAAATTCACGCTGGACTCGGCGGTCACCATGCTGCAGCTTGGGCCCTTGTTAGCAAGGCCTTCCGTACAGGGTTTTATTGGCCGACGGCCCAAGCAGATGCACATGACCTTGTCCAATGTTGCGCGAATGCCAACTCTTCGCCAACCAAAGCCATATGCCCCCACTTCCTTACAAACAATCCCCATCACTAGGCCTTTTGCGGTTTGGGTACTCGATATGGTCGGACCCCTTAAAGGAGGAAGCCATAAGAGAAAGTATATGCTGGTCATGGTGGATAAATTCACTAAGTGGATAGAGGCCAAACCAGTCAAAACGGCCAAGGCGGGGCCGGTAATAGATTTCATATCCGGTGTGGTACACCGTTATGGTGTTCCACACAACATCATCACTGATAATGGCTCTAATTTCACAGCCGATGAAGTGAAAACTTGGTGTGCTAATCTGGGCATTAAGCTCGATTATGCCTCTGTCTATCACCCGTAGATAAACGGTCAAGTCGAACAGGCTAATGGTCTTATTATGAGCAGCATCAAACCTAGACTAGTGCGGTCTTTGAAAGAATCAGACAAGCACTAGGTGGAGGAACTTGACTCCGTACTCTGGGAGCTGCAGACCACGCCCAACCGCACTACTGGATATACAGCTTTCTTCATGGTGTACGGTGCGGAAGCAGTGTTACCCTGCGACATTTTTCATGACTCACCTCGAGTGCGCATGTATGAAGAGAGAGAGGCTGAGCTTGATCGGCAGGAGAGCTTAGATTCCCTGGAGGAGGAACGCGAAGTCACAAAAGCCCGTTCTGCATTTTATCAACAACAGGCTCGCAGGTATCAAAGCAGAGAAGTGCGGGTAAGACTTACAATGTTGGTGAACTCGTTCTACGCCTGCCGGAGAAGAAAAAGGACAAACTCAAGCCCAAGTGGGAGGGTCCCTTCATCATTGACGAAGCTCTCACCGGAGGAGCGTACCGTCTGCGTGATGCGTCAGACAATCACTTGGAGCCGAACCCCTAGAATGCGGCCAAACTCCGACGATTCTATGCCTAGCGCCAAAATCTGTGTTCTTCTCCTTCCTCCTGTTATTAATGTTATATTTTCTCTCTTTTCGTTTTGCTCTTTAGCCCTACGTCTTTAGTACAGCTAGACCATGCACCCTGGTGTATACATCTCCAAATATGTACGTCCACTATAGCTGGGGGCTTCTTGTACAGAAGCTTGCTATTATTCTTCGAGCATCATGCTCACCACATATGCATTCTTCCCATATGTACCTTTTCTTCGCCATTATATGCATCGATATGACTTATGTTTTGGCCAAGCTGGGTTGCCTGGCTCCTGTGCTTATGCCCTACGTTCCCGTTAGTTCGGCTAGGGCATAAAGGGAGCACCTCTGTGATTGTTACTACCGGGTCATCCGTATGTGTACCTCAGACTGGGTGAAGCCGAAAGCTAGCGTTCTTAAGGGAATATTCGGTCGGTGAATTAAAGACGTTTCCACATTCACTCCATTGTGAAACCCCAAAAGTTACTTACTCTACGATTTTTTCAATCACAGTTCGGACATGCACATTAAACGCATGCACACCCAGGGAAAGGAACCCTTAACGGAACTATTCTCTCTGGAAGATGTTTCTTGCATAATGTAATATAACATAACTAGCCGGATACACATTGTCTGTTCAAGCAACTATGACCCCTACGCCTGGTTCCCATGCATACCCCGGTATATTCTACCGCTAGGGTATTCGGAAACACTCCGCACCTTCGGGTCCAGAGGTCGAAGCGAAAAGGTCGGCCATGAAAATTGTTTTTACAATCTAGGTAGAAGGAAAGTACATAGTCACTTAGGACTTAAAGACTTCCTCCTCTATACCATCCAACAGGCGGTCTAACTTACAATCCTATTGGGAATATCTCGCGGCCACCTCTACTTGGTCATATACTAAACTAACAGGAATTTCTTCCCCATTTGAACCTATCGGTCTGACCCGGGCCATGTGATTCAGATCCATCTTGGTATACTGTGTTTTTACCATGGCCCAGGCATCTCACGCACCCTCTCGGCAGGCCGATATCTTCCATAGTCGGATACGCCGCCGTGCTCCCTTGAACAGCTCCACAAGCTTCTCCATACTCCCAGGAGGGGAGGCGGATGGTCATAAGGCCTTGGCTACACTTTGCATTGCCTGCCGAGCTTGCTCGTGTAACTGCGACAGCCCTTGCAGAAGATCACTTCATGATCCGGACACCTCCTCTTCAGTACGGCCCGTTAACATACCTGCAATCACAACTATATCAGCTAAGTTTATCCCCAAACTGTTATAAGATAAATACAACCACATACTGAATATGCCGCCTCGCAGCTTTTTGTCCTCCTTCACGGAGTCGGCTAGCTGGGCTCGCACATCTTTTAGTTCTTCGCCCAGTTTGGTGTTTGAATCCTGGAGTTTTTTCTCCTCTCTGACTCGGGTCAGAACGCGCTCGCCTACCGCATGTTGTCTCTTCGCCTATTTTTCTCTCGTTTGAGCGGCCTTGAGTTCCTCTCCCAATTGGTCTGATGACCCTGTTATGAGCAAGCAGCAGTTGCAATACCACTGGCGTATAATTTTTTGTTTCTCGATGGAGGGAAATATTACCAGAGGACGCCTTCTTGAACTTTTCGAGTTCGGCGGTAGCAACAGTTAGATGTGTCCAGCATTGCTCCAGCTCTTGGGCTAGCAGGTCGTTCTTCTCCATAAGATCCTGGTTATACAACAATCCTTAAAACATTTGTCCCAACTACTTCAAGTCTCGGGGGCTACGGGCACATGGTTATCAAATTTGGACAAGGTAAACTTACCTGCACATCTTTCAAATGTTGCTCGGTGGCTCTGTTAAGCCCATCTCAAGCAACTCGGATGTATGCATCAGCCGAGCTGAAGGCACCGAACGCCTGTTTTGAGAAGCGGGGATTTTGTAAAATGGCCCTCCGGCGCCGGTGATTCATGGCGCTCTCCACTTCTGAATTGGCGACGAACATATTTTTCGAACCCTCGGCAGAAGGACAGTCCGGCGCCACTCCCATGTCGGGCCCTGTCTCTTCGGCTGTGACCGAATCTTGGTTATCAGGAGTACGACTGGTCGGGTCCCCGGACACAGTCCATCGAACCTTTTCCCTGATACAAAATGAACATATGAGTCACAGTTGGATGCGACTTCTAAAAAGAGCATAGTTGCAAACCCATACCTCTTCAAGGAAGGCCCGGTCGTATCTCTGTTTGCCTTCCTCTTCGAAGGCCTGCCCGACGCGGGAGCCACTCTCTCTGGAGATGTCCACGGGGCAGCACGATGCGCCAAACGCATCCCCTTCTGAGCACATGATGGTGCGGTGAGTGAGGAAGAATGAGAAAACCCTCTCGGGAAAAGTGTCTCTTGATTACTTACATGAGAAGGAGGGAGAAGACCGAGGTAATCGGCGATGATGGGTACATCTGTGCCGTCATAGCTCGTCTGATAGAAAACTCCATCTTTGAGCTCCATGAATATGTCCGGATCTTCCTCATATCCGGGGTCGAGATCCTGATTGTGATTCTCCGGCTCAGGGGCAGGGTCATGGATCCCCTTGACAGCCTTTTGCCATTCCTATCATGAATGAATAAGATACCACCCTTCAAAAATAATTCAGAGAGAGGAGTCGAATAGTGGAGTTAGAGCTTACCTAGCTAGGAGAATTGTACATGGAAAATCCGTCTCGATTTTGGAGACGGGTGAACTCATCCTGCTCCCCTTTATACAGTTCGACCAATATTTTGGCTAGAGCGGCGGGAGTCTTCGGGCCCTTCCGACCGCCGCGGGTGGCGTCATCCTCCCCATTGTAATGCCACATGGGTAGCCATCTATATTGGAGTGGTTGGACCCCCCGCGTTATGGAGACCGCCATTACCTCGACTATTGACAATCCGGACTGAGCGAGCATCTTAATCTTACCCAGCAGCAGACTGATCTCTGCGCTATCCTCTTCCTCGAGGCTCTGAGGATCCAGCTATGGTGTTCCTTCAACGGAATACTTGAATATTCGGGGAGGCCCATCCGGACTGGGTCGGGAAGAGCAACATCATCAATATAAAACCATTCAGAGGTCCGCTCTTCGGAAGCTTTCTTCGGTGTGCCGGATAGGTATCCGATCTCAGCAATGCGCCATATTTCGGCCCCACCCACTTCAAATGTCGATCCCTTGTGGTTGCGCGGGAGAAGACAAAACAACCTTCTCCACAGATCAAAATGGGCCTCACAACCCAGGAATAGTTCGCATAAAGCGACATAACCCGCAATATGCAGGATGGAGGCTGGGGTAAAATTGTGTAGCTGGAGGCCATAATACTCCAGAAGCCCTCAGAGGAATGGGTGAATTGGAAATCCCACTCCCCTCAGCAAATAGGGAACGAAGCACACTCGTTACCCCGCAGATGGATTGGGGAAATCTTCCGCCTGGGTTTTGCCATTGAAGGAAGCCAACCCTGCTCAAACAGGGATCAGATCCACAGGGGCGAGAAATCCGTGCGTTTGCAACTTTGCTAATTGGCTATGGGACACAGAGCACCTCTCCCACTCGCCTTTCTCTGGGTTGGAATAGGAGGAGGAGCTGGGAATGCTAGCCATGTTGGAATGGTCTTTCCTGGCAATCTCTGAGGATTTTCTCCGCGTGGTGCTGAACGGATCTGAGACCCAATCTCTTTAAATATACGCTCTTTCTTGCATGGCTGGGGTGTTATTTGCAAAAATACCCTGACCGTCCGCATTCGCCCGACACGTGGAAGCTGAAGTTATCGATGCACAAAAGCCGAGGGGTGCAGCATTGAATTGAAAGCCGAATACATTACTTGGAAGACGTCGGAGGAGGAACCCGCCTTGCAATGCCGAAGACAATCTACGTGCCGAACACCTCGTCATTGAAGCCTAGTTCGGGGGCTACTGAGGGAGTCCTGGATTAAGGGGTCCTCGGGCGTCCGGCCTGTTGGCCATGTGCCGGACTAATGGGCTGTGAAGATACGAAGACCGAAGACTGCACCCGTGTCCAAACAGGACTCTCCTTGGCGTGAAAGGCAAGCTTGGCGACCAAATATGTAGATTCCTTTCTTTGTAACCGACCTTGTGTAACCCTAGATCCTCCCGGTGTCTATATAAACCGGAGGACTTAGTCCGGAGGACAGACATTATCATAACCATACAAAGCTAGGCCTCTAGGGTTTAGCCATTACGATCTCGTGGTAGATTAACTCTTGTAATACTCATATTCATCAAGATCAATCAAGCAGGACGTAGGGTATTACCTCCATAGAGAGGGACGAACCTGGGTAAAACATTGTGTCCCCTGTCAGCTGTTACCATCGACCTTAGACGCACAGTTCGGGACCCCCTACCCGAGATCCGCTGGTTTTGACACCGACAACTGGATCACCATACAGCTCCGTAATTTGTTCGTGACACGATCAATTGACCAGTCAAACAGTCCACATTCAGCAGCGCACATTACCATAGGGCCCACCCGTCAACGCGTATATGAAGGACATAAATGGTAATATATTAGTGGTCGGTGGGGATTCGAAGTCGTGAGACCTCTGGTGGCAGTCACCGGCGGTGGGGGCGCGGTGATTGGGCGGTGGCATGGGGATCGCAGGAGAAAAAGCTCG